>NW_023329897.1:0-28984 GCF_011100685.1 Canis lupus familiaris | reverse complement strand
CACACGGTCATTCTCTTTCCCGAGTAACTTACTCACTTAACATGATATCTTAGTTCTATCCACATCATTGCAAATGGAAAGATCTCTCTTCTCTTTGATAGCTGAGTACCATTTCTCTCTCTGACCATCATCTATCTCCCATCCTCTCTATCCATCATCTGCCTCAGGGCACCGAGATCCTCCCACAGTGTGGCTACTGTGGATCGAGCTGCGGTGGACATTGGGGTGCAGTTGTCCCACGTCTCACTGCATCTGTATCTTGGAGTGAGCTCCAGGCGTTCACCTGCTGGTCGCAGGGCGGCTCTATTTGTAACTTCCTGAGGGGTCTCCATACTGTTTCCAGGGTGGCTGCACCAACCCGCGGTCCCGCCCACAGTGGAAAAGTGTTGAGTGAGTTTTGCAGGACGTGGTAAAAGTCTGGTCCACATTTCATTTCGCGTCCTGTGGGATCCAATTCCTTGTCAAGTTTCTGGGGAAACCGGTGTTGGGCTCCTTTCAGTGAGATGTTTCCGAAGCTAACAGGCCCCAGCTGGAGCCTGAAAGGAGGCGGGTGGGGACCATGGAGCACCTGCTGCCTCCTGCACAGCCTCCTGCAGCGCCTGAGTGTCCCGCAGGGGGCGCCGAGCCCAGGCCCCTCCATGGGGCATGCATGTGCAGTAGCCTCCTCTCCCTGCACTAACTGCCTGTGCTGGGGAGGCCTGAGGGGGATATGTGGACGCATCTACGCTGATGAGCCTGCAGCCTCCACAGGACCTGCGGGAAGTCTTCAGGGGGAAATTGGGTCGCATTCATGCTGACAGGAGCCCGGCTCCTCAGGACCCGGTGAGGCTTTAGGAAGATGTGGGCCTGCATCCACCCTGACAGGGAGCCCTGGGCCCCTCAGGACCCGGGGGGGAGTCTTCAGGAAGATGTGGGTCACATCCACACTGACAGGAGCCCTGAGCCACCTCAGGACCCTCGTGAGGTTTCAGTAAATTGTGGGCCTGCATCCATGCTGACAGGAAACCCCTAAGCAGCCAGGACCCGAGGGGAGCTTCAGGACTACTGGTGCCACGGCCACTCTGGCAGGAGCTCCCAGGCCCCTCAGGACATAAGTGAGGCTTCTGGAAGCTGGGGGCCACATTCATGGTTACAGGAGCCCCGGCTCCTCAGAAACCTCAGTGACGCTTGGGGAGGACTGAGGCCACATGGACACAACAGGACGCTGACTTCCTCAGGACCCCAGTGTAGACTTTGGGAAATATGGGGATGCGTCATGGGGACAGAAGTCCCCAGCCTTGTCAGGGCTGTGGAGAGGCCTAAGAAAAATTTGGGGCCGCATCCACCTGACAGGAGTCTCCAGCCCTCTCAAACCCACTGTGAAGGTTTGGGAAGATTATGGGCCACATCCATGCGACAGGAGCCCCCAGCTTCCTCAGGTCTATGGTGAGGCTTGAGAAAATGTGGGGCCACGTCAACCCACAGGAACCCCTGTCCTCCTCAGGACCAGCACTTTGGCTTCAGGACATATGGAGTTTAGGATTTGGGGTTAGGGTTATGGGTTAGTGTTAGGGTTGGGCTTAGGTTGCAGTTAGGGTTAGGGGTAGGGTGTGAGTTAGAGTTAGGGTTTAGGGTGAGGGTTTGGTTTATAGTTAGGTCTAGGTTTAGAAATAGGGCGAGAGTTGGGTTAGGATAGGGGTTAGAACTAGGGTTGGGTTACTGTTTGGTTAGGGGTTAGGGTTAGGGACAGGTCAGGGTCAGGGTAACGGTTTTGGAAGACGGTAAGAGAATACATTTAGGGAGTGGGTTAGGGGTTGTTTTAGGGTAAGGGTTAGGGGACAGTTTGGGGTATGAGATAGGATTAGTATTAGAGGGTTACGGTTAGGGTACAGGTTAAGGTCAGGAATAGGATTTGAGTACATTAAGTTAAGTTTAGATTTAGAGGTTAGGTTTAGGTTAGATTTAAGGTAGCGCTCAGGGTTAAGGGTTTAGAATAGGTTTAGGGGTTAGGGTGAGGTTTGTCAGGAAGGTTAGTGAATGTGTTTCGGTCTTGGGGTTTGTGTTTGGTTTTCGATTAGTGATAGGTCTTGTTTAAGGTTTAGGTTAACATTAGGCTTAAGGTGTTGTTAGGGTTATATCTGTGTATGGTTAGAGTTTGGGTCTTGGCATGTGCCTGCACTGGGACTCCTAGTATCTTGGGCAGTTAGTTTTATGCATTCTATTTAGGTTAGGGGTTCAAAGATAGCCTGACTCCACCAAGTCAGTGGCTTCCCCAGAGAATCAAAATCCAGGCCTCTGTTGTGGTCAGAATAGACATGGCAGGCTTCTCCTGAGCTGAGCTAAGGCGGGGATTTGTGACTCTAAAGACTCTTTATTTGATTTTCAGTTGCCTTTCTGATTTTATCTCTTGTGCGCAACATGTTTCAATCAATACTATCAATTATTATTTTAAAGTTTTACTTGAATTCCTCTTTGTAAACACAGTATGATATAGTTCAGGTTTACCACATACTGATTCATCCCTTGGATACAACGCTGGTACTGGTCACGGTGCCCTCCACTATCCCCATCCTCTGATTCCCCATCCCCCTCACCTTTCCTCTAGTATTTATTTATTCTCTTGGGTTAATAGGTGTGTTTTTTTATTTGCTCTCTCATCCCCCCCCCTCCGCCCCATGTCCAGTTTGTTTGGTTTCTTAAAATACACATGTGAATGCAATTGTATGATATTTGGTATATGTCTTCCTCTGACTGAGTTCATTTAGCATAAGTCCTTTCCCCTTCTCCCACGTCATTGTAAATGGCTTCATTTCTTCCCTTCTGATGACCGAGTGATGTCGCAGTGTGTATATTTACCACAGTCGTCTCTGCCTATTCATCTGTCGATGGACATCTGGGCTCTATACACAGTTTCACTGTTGTTAATAACGCTGCTACCAACACTGGGCTACGTGTTCCTCTTCGAATCTACTAAACTACTTTTGTATCCTCAGGGTAAATACCTAACTGTGCAATTTGGAATCATAGGGTATCTATTTTTAACTTCTTCTTTATATTTTTTATGGTAGTCACAGAGAGAGGCAGACAGGCAGAGGGAGAAGCAGGCTCCATGCACGGGAGCCCGATGTGGGATTTGATCCCGGGTCTCCAGGATCACGCCCCTGGCCAAAGACAGGCACCAAACCACTGCGGCACCCAGGGATCCCCTATTTTAACTTCTCGAGGACCCTCCAGACTGTTCCACAGTGGCTGCAACTTTACTTATGTATTCATGAGAGACAAAGAGAGGCAGAGTTATAGACACAGGGAAATGAGGCTCCATGCGAGGGCCTGATGTGGGACTTCATTCCCCAAGACCCTGGGATCATGACCTGAGCCAAAGCACATGCTCAAACCACTGAGGCACCCAGGTGCCTTTCTGATTCAATTCCTTTGCTAGTTATGGGTCTGTTCACATTTTCTATTCTTCCTATTTCAATTTTGCTCATTTGCACATTTCTGGGGATTGTCCATTTCTTCCAGGTCTCCCAGTATGTTAGCATATAATCTTTCATAGTATCCCTTATAATTGTCTAATTTTTTGGTGTTGATTGTCATCTCTCTTCTCTCATTTGTGGTTTTATTTATTAGGTATTTTCTCTTTTCTCGTTGATAAGGCTGCTAGGGCTTGATCCCTTTTCTAATATTTTGAAGAACATCTCTTTGTTTCGTTATTCCATTCTACTGCTTTGTTGTTTCTGTATTGTTTATTTCTCCTCTCATCTTATATTTTCCCCTCTTCTATAGGCATTAGGCTTTGTTTGCTATTCCTTTTCCAGCTCCTTAAGGTATAGGGTTAGGCTGTGTATAGGAGACTTCTTCTTTCTTGATGTAGGCCTGTATTGCTATGTACTTCCCTCTCAGGACTCCCTTTGCTACATCCCAGAGGTTTGGAGAAACATGTTTTCATTTTCATTTGTTTTAAATTTCCTGTTTAATTTTCTGGTTCCTCTATTCATTCTCTCGTAGGATGTTCATAATCTCCTCGTATTTTGGTCTGTCCAAATTTTTCTTACTGTCGACTTCGAGTTTCATAGCGTCGTGGTCCAAAAATGTACAGGGTGTGATATCAACCTTCTTGTACCTGTTGTACCTGTTGAACGCTGATTTGTGGGCCATGATATGATCTGTTCTGGAGAATGTCCCATGTGCACTTGAAAGGAATGTATATTCTGCTTTAGGATGAAATGTTCAAACATATCTGTTGAGTCCCTGTGGTCCGTGTGTCAAAGCTATTTTCCCCTTGTTTGATTTTCTGTATAGACGATCGGCCCATTGCCATAAGTGGTGTTAAAATCCCCTGTCATTGTATTATTATCAGTGACTTTCTGTATGTTTGTTGTTAATTGGTTTTTATATTTAGGTACTTCCCATGTTGGCAGCATAAATATTTAGTTGTTTGAACATATTTTTAAAAATAAATTTAATTTTTATGGTGTTGAATTTACCAACAAACAGAATAACACCCAGTGCTCATCCCCGCAAGGACCCCCCTCAGTGCCCTTCACCCATTCACCCCGCACCGCCCGCCCTCCTCCCCATAAAGCATCCCTAGTTCCTTTCTCAGAGTTAGGAGTATTTATGTTCTGTCTCCCTTTCTTATATTTCCCACACGTTTCTTCTCCATTCCCTTAAATTCCCTTTCACTATTATTTATATTCTCCAAATGAATGAGAACATAAACTGTTTGTCCTTCTCCGATTGACTTACTTTAGTCAGCATAATACGCTCCAGTTTCATCCACATTGAAGCAAATGGTGGGTATTTGTCATTTCTAATGCCTAAATAATATTCCATTTTTTTTTTTTTAAGATTGGGATGCACTTTTTTTTTAATTTTTTTTCATTTATTTATGATAGTCACACAGAGAGAGAGAGAGAGGCAGAGACACAGGCAGAGGGAGAAGCAGGCTCCATGCACCGGGAGCCCGACGTGGGATTCGATCCCCGGTCTCCAGGATCGCGCCCTGGGCCAAAGGCAGGCGCTAAACCGCTGCGCCACCCAGGGATCCCAATATTCCATTTTATACATAAACCTCATCTTCTTTACACTTTCATCTTTCAATGGACACCAAGGCTCCTTCCACAGTTTGGCTATTTTGGACATTCTGTTATAAACATCAGGATGCAGGAGCCCCGGCGTTTCCTTGCATCTGAGTCTTTGGGGTATATTTCCAAAGGTGCAATTGCTGGGTCGTCGGGCAATTCAATTTTTATCTCTTTGAGGAACCTCCACTCACATTATTAATTCTGCCAATCCATGAGTATGGAATATATTTTTCCATCTTTTTGTGTCTTCTTCAATTTCTTTCAGAGGCGTTCTATTGTGTTTATGGTTGAGATCCTTTACGTCCTTGGTTAGGTTTTTTCCTAGGTATTTTATGCTTTGGGGTGCATTTGTTTTTTTTTAATTTTTTTTTATTTATTTATGATAGTCACAGAGAGAGAGAGAGAGAGGCAGAGACACAGGCAGAGGGAGAAGCAGGCTCCATGCACCGGGAGCCCGACGTGGGATTCGATCCCGGGTCTCCAGGATCGCGCCCTGGGCCAAAGGCAGGCGCCAAACCGCTGCGCCACCCAGGGATCCCCTGGGGTGCATTTGTAAATGAGACTGCCTCCTCAATTTTTATTTCCTCAGCCTCATTGTTAGTGTATTGAAATGCCATTGATTTCTAGGCATTGATTTTGTATCCTGCCATGCTACCAAATTGCTGTATGAGTTCTAGCAATCTTGGCGGGGAGGCTTTTGGGTTTTCTAGGTAGAGTATCATGTCATCGGCGAAGAGGGAGAGTTTGACTGCTTCTTTGCCAATTTGAATGCCTTTATTTCTTTTTGTTGTCTGATTGCTGAGGCTAGGACTTCCAGTACTATGTTGAATAGCAGTGGTGAGAGAGAACATCCCTGTCTTGTTCCTGATCTTTGGGGAAATGCTCCCAGTGCTTCCACATTGAGAATGATATTTGTTGTGGGCTTTGCGTAGATGGCCTTTATGATGTCGAGGAATGTTCCCTCTATCCCTACGCTCTGAAGTGTTTTGATCAGCAATGGATGCTCTACTTTGTCAAATGCTTTCTCTGCATCTAATGAGAGGATTATATGGTTCTTAGTTTTTCTCTTGCTGATACAATGAATCACAGTGATTGTTTGACAACTGTTGAACCAGCCTTGTATCCCGGGGATAAATCCTACTTGGTCATGATGATTAATTTTCTTAATGTACTGTTGGATCCTATTGGCTAGTATCTTGTTGAGAATTTTTGCATCCATGTTCATCAGGGATATTGGTCTGTAATTCTCCTTTTTGGTGGGGCCTTTGTCTGGTTTTGGAATTAAGGTGATGCTGGCCTCATAGAAAGAATTTGGAAGTACTCCATCTCTTTCTATCTTTCCAAACAGCTTTAGTAGGAGACGTGTGGTTTCTTCCTTAAACGTTTGATAGAATTCCCCTGGAAGCCATCTGGCCCTGGACTTTTGTGTCGTGGGAGGTTTTGGATGACTGCTTCAATTACCTCCCTGGTTATTGGCCTGTTTAGGTTTTCTATTTCTTCTTGTTCCAGTTGTTAGTTTGTGGCTTTCCAGGATTGCGTCCATTTCTTCTAGAATGCCTAATTTTTGGCGTATAGCTGTTCATAATATGTTTTTTAAAATCGTTTGTATTTCCTTGGTGCTGGTAGTGATCTCTCCTTTCTCATTCATGATTTTATTAATTTGAGTCTTCTCTATCTTCTTATTAATCTGGTTGGCTAATGGTTTATCTATCTTATTAATTTGTTTCAAAGAACCATCTCCTGGTTCTGTTGATCTGTTCCACATTTCTTCTGGTCTCGATTTCCTTGAGTTCTGCTCGAATTCTAATTAAGTCTCTTCTTCTGTTGGGTGTAGGATATATCTGTTTTTTCTTTCTAGCTCCTTTATGTGTAAGGTTAGCTTTTGTATTTGAGTTCTTTCCAGTTTTTGAATGGATGCTTGTATTGCGATGTATTTCCCCCTTAGGAATGCTTTTGCTGCATCCCAAATATTTTGAACGGTTGTATGTTCATTCTCATTAGTTTCCATGTATCTTTTTAATTCTTCCTTAATTTCCTGGTTGACTCTTTCATCTTTTAGCAGAATAGTCTTTCACCTCCACGTGTTTGAGGCCCTTCCAAACTTATTGTTGTGATTTAGTTCTAATTTCAAGGCATTATGCTCTGAGAATCTGCAGGGGATGATCCCAGTCTTTTGGTATCGGTTCAGACCCGATTTGTGACCCAGTATGTGGTCTATTCTGGAGAAAGTTCCGTGTGCAATTGAGAAGAATGTGTATTCAGTTGAGTTTGGATGTAAAGTTTTGTATATATCTGTGAAATCCATCTGGTCCAGTGTATCATTTAAAGATCTCATTTCTTTGGAGATGTTGTGCTTAGAATAACTATCAAGTATAAAATGGGCTAGATTGAAGTCACCAAGCATAAGATAAGTATTATCTAAGTATTTCTTCACGTTTGTTATTAATTGGTTTAAATATTTGGTAACTCCCACATTTGGGGCATATATATTGAGGTTTAAGTCCTCTTGTTGGATAGATCCTTTAAGTATGATGTGTCTCTCTTCATCTCTCATTTCAGTCTTTGGGGTAAATTTTAGTTTATCTGATATAAGAATGGCTACCCCTGCTTTCTTTTGAGGACCATTTGAATGGTAAATGGTTCTCCAAACGTTTATTTTCAGGCTGTAGGTGTTCTTCTGTCTAAAATGAGTCTCTTGTAGACAGCAAATAGATGGGTCCTGCTTTTTTTATCCAGTCTGAAACCCTGCACTTTTTGATTGGGTCATTAAGCCCGTTCACGTTCAGAGTTACTAACGACAGATATGAGTTTAGTGTCATCATGATATCTCTTCAGTTCTTGTTTTTGTGGATTTTTCCACTGAACTTCTTCTTAAAGGGGAATTTTAAGAGTCCCCCTTAAAATTTCTTGCAGAGCTGGTTTGGCGGTCACATATTCTTTCAGTTCCTGCCTGTCTTGGAAGCTCTTTATCTCTCCTTCCATTTTGAATGAGAGCCTTGCTGGATAAAGTATTCTTGGTTGCAGGTTCTTCTCATGGAGGACCCTGAATATATCCTGCCAGCCCTTTCTGGCCTGCCAGGTCGCTGTGGAGAGGTCTGCTGTTACCCTAATTCTCCTCCCCGTAAAGGTCAGGGATTTCCTGTCTCTTGCTGCTTTAAGGATCTTCTCTTTATCTTTGGAATTTGCAAGCTTCACTATTAAATGTCGAGGTGTTGGACGCTTTTTATTGATTTCATGGGGGTATCTCTCTATTTCCTGGATCTGGATGCCTGTTTCCCTTCCCAGATTAGGAAAGTTTTCAGCTCGGATTTGTTCAAGTACATATTCTGGGCTTCTGTCCCTTTCGGTGCCCTCGGTACCCCCAATTACACATAGGTTTTTCGTCCTCAGGCTTTCGTTTATTTCCCTTAATCTGTCTTCCTGGTCTCTTAATTGTCTGTCTCTTTTTTCCTCAGTTTCCCTCTTTGTCATGAACTTGTCTTCTATGTCACTCCCTCGTTCTTCCACCTCATTAACCCTCATCGTTAGGACTTCTAGTTTGGTTTGCATCTCATCCAATTGATTTTTACTTTCTGCCTGATTGGATCTAAATTCTGCAGTCATGAAGTCTCTTGAGTCCTTTATGCTTTATTCTAGAGCCACCAGTAGCTGTATAATAGTGCTTCTGAATTGGCTTTCTGACATTGAATTGTAATCCAGATTTTGTAACTCTGTGGGAGAGAGGATTGTTTCTGATTCTTTCTTTTTGTGGTGAGGTTTTCCTTCTAGTCATTTTGCTCAGTGCAGAGTGGCCAAAAACAAGTTGAATTTGGAAAAGGAGAAAAAGAGTAGAGAGAAAGAATGAAAGAAAAGAGAAAATTAAAAAGAAAAAAGGAAGAAAATAGGAAAAAAGAGAATAAAAGAGAAAGAAAAAGAAAGAAAGGGGGAGAAAAAGGGTGGGGGAAGCAATCAGAATTTAAAAAAATTGGGGGGAGTATCTTCTGATTCTGTAAACTTTAAGTCCCTTGACATCCCTTGGAACTTGTCCGTCTAGCTGGTCTTCTTGGTGAGGGGCTTGTTGTGCTGATTTTCAGGTGTTAGCCCTTGGGGCAGCTCCTCTCCCCCTGCCGGGTGTAGCGCTCAGTGGGGGTTGTTTACCCCGTGAAGCCCAAGGAGGAACAACCCCAGTGACAGTGGCCAGGTCTGAAAACCGGTATTCAACCCCCACAGTAATTCCAGAGCAGTCCATCTGCAGGGCCTGGGGGCCCGGGGTGGGGCTGCTGATCTGTGGAGCTCTTGGCAGGAGCATCCTTACTGTCCTGGGCCCTCTGGGCCTCTGCCTGTCCTGGGGGAGGCCAAATCCTGGGCTGTGTCCCAGCGCCCTGTTCTCCGGAGCCTGTGCTGTTGGATTCTCGTTCCCAGCCTTGCAGCCACCTCTCCATGTAGCTGCCGCCCAAGCCCCTCTGAGCTGCTCCAGGAGCTACTTCCTCTGGCCCAGGCCCCGCCACCTAGCTGCTCCCAGGGACCCGCAACCCCCTCCGCACAGAGCCACCACCCGAGCCCCTCAGAGCTGCTTCTGGGTCAATCCATGTGCCCTGCAGCCCTTAAGGAGCTAGATGCACTCTCCTGGGAGTGTCCCATGGAGCCCGAGGGTATCTCTGCCCTCCTGGGGTACTGCTCTGAATCCTTGTGGGCACCATTCCACCCTGGAAGACTGGTGAAGCTCCTCCTCTCTGATACAGAGCTGTCCTGACCGGGGAACACTCGCCCTGGCCTTAGCCTGGCTCCTCGTGGGGCCTTTCCCCCTTGGATGCCTTTTGTTTCTTTATTTCTTTTTCCCATCTTCCTACCTTGATAGAAGCGTGAACTTTTCTCACTGTAGCATTCTATCTGGTCTCTGTTTAAATCTCAGGTCGAATTCCTAGATTTTCAGGATGATTTGAAGGTTATCTAGGTAATTTGCTGGGGACAGGTGACTTGGGGACCCTTCTCTTCCGCCATCTTGCCCCTCCTCCTGTATGTTGCCTTTTAGCTTTGGTTATTTCCTTCACTTTGCAGAAGCTTTTCAATTTGATGAAGACCCAATATTATTTTTGCTTTTGTTTCCCTCACCTCAGAGGCATATCTAGAAAGAAGATCCAATTGCCAATGTCAAAGATGTTGCTGCCTATCTTTTCTTCTTTGTATGGTTTCAGGTCTCACATTTAGGTCTTTCATTCATTTTGAATTTATTTATTTTTCTTTTTTTAAATATTTTTTTAAATTTTTATTTATTTATGATAGTCACAGAGAGATAGAGAGAGAGGCAGAGACACAGGTAGAGGGAGAAGGAGGCTCCATGCACCGGGAATCCGATATGGGATTCGATCCCGGGTCTCCAGGATCGCGCCCTGGGCCAAAGGCAGGCGCCAAACCGTTGTGCCACCCAGGGATCCCGAATTTATTTTTTATATATATGGTGTAAGAAAGTGGTCCAGTTTCATTCTTTTGCATGTGGCTGCCTGGTTTTCCCAACACCATTTGTTCTTATCCAGAGGTCAGGGTTAGGGTTCGTTGAAGAGACTGTCTTTGTGCTTTGGATATTCCTTCCTGCCTTGTTGTCGATTAATGGATCATAGAGTTATAGGTTTGTATCTTGTTTCGGCTTTCCATTCTGTTCTATTGATCTAAGCGTCTCCTGTTGGGAGATTCTTGATTGCTGATTCAATTTCTTTGCTGGTTATCTGTCTGTTCAAGTTTCTTATTTCTTCCTTTTTCATTTTGCTATGTTATATATTTCCAGGAATTGATCTATTTCTTCCAGGTTCTAGGTTCCTGGCATATAATTTTTCATAATGTTCTCTTATAGTCGTTTGTATTTCTCTAGTGTTGGTTGTTATTTCTCTTTTCTCATTTGTGATTTTATTTGGGTCCTTGCTCATCTTTTTATCTTTTTCTTTTTTAAAGATATTATTTATGTATTCATGAGAGACACAGAGAGGCAGAGGGAAACTGAGGCACCATGTGGGGAGCCTGATGTGGGACTTGATTCCCCAGGACCCCGGGATCATGACCTGAGCCAAAGGAGATGTTCAACCAATGAGGCACCCAGGTGCATTGCTGATTCAATTCCTTTGCTAGTTATGGGTCTGTTCACATTTTCTATTTCTTCCTATTTCAGTTTTACTCATTTGCATATTTCTAGGCATTTGTCCATTTCCTCCAGGTCTCCCAGTATGTTAGCGTATAAGCTTTCATAGTATTCCCTTAAAATGGTCTTATTTTTCTGGTGTTGATTGTGATCTCTCTTCTCTCATTTGTGGTTTTATTTATTTAGTTATTTTCTCTTTTCTCATTGATAAGGGTGAGTAGGGCTTGATCCATTTTCTTAATTGTTTTGAAGAACAGACCCTTTGTTTTGTTATTCCATTCTACTGCTTTGTTATTTCTGTATTGTTTATTTCTGCTCTCATCTTTTTTTCCCCTCTTATATAGCCTTTAGGCATTGTTTGCTATCCTTTTCCCAGTCCTGAATGTGTAGGGTTTGGCTGTGTATTGGAGACTTCTTGTTTCTTGAGGTAGGCCTGTATTGCTATGTACTTTCCTCTTAGGACTCCCTTTGCTACATCCCAGAGGTTTGTAGAAACATGTTTTCATTTTCATTTGTTTTAAATTTCCTCTTTAATTTCCTGGTTGCTCCATTCATTCTCTAGTAGGATGTTCATAATCTCCACGTATTTTTGGTCTGTCCAAATTTTTTCTTACTGTCAACTTTGAGTTTCATAGCGTCCTGGTCCGAAAATGTACAGGGTGTGATATCAGCTTTCTTGTACCTGTTGTACCTGTTGAGGGCTGATTTGTGGGCCATGAATGATCTGTTCTGGAGAATGTCCTATGTGCACTTGAAAGGAATGTGTATTCTGCTTTAGGTTGAAATGTTCAGAGTATATCTGTTGAGTCCCTGTGGTCCACTGTGTCAAGGCTATTTTTCCCTTGTTAATTTTCTGTATAGACAATTGGTCCATTGCCATAAGTGCTTGTTAAAATCCCCTGCCATTGTATTATTATCAGTGAGTTTCTGTATGTTTGTTTTTAATTGGTTTCTATATTTAGGTACTCCCATGTTCGCAGAAAATAAATATTTAGTTGTTTGTTCTTATAGAGAGTCTTTTTAATTATGAAATAATGCCCTTCTTCATCACTTCTTACAGTATTTGTTCTTTCTTTTTTGAAATATAAATATTTTATTTATTTATTCATGAGAGATACACAGAGAAGCAGAGGTAGAAACATAGGCAGAGGGAGAGGTAGGCTCCCCAAAGGGAGGCTGATCCTGGGATCCCAGGATCACACCCTGAGCTGAAGGCAGATGCTCAACCACTGAGCCACCAGGTGTCCCCCAGGGTTTGGTTTCAAATCTCATTTGTCTTATATAAGTATGGGTCCTCCAGCTTTTGTTTGATATCCATAGCGTGGTAGATGATTTTCCCTCCCCTGTCAATCTGCTGGTGTCTATAGGTGTAACGTGAGCATCTTGTAGGCAGCATACAGATGGATCTTGTTTTTCTAATAACGATTTTATTGATGAGAAAGAGAGAGAGAGAGAGAGAGAGGCAGAAAATTAGGCAGAGAGAAAAGCATGCTCCCTACCAGGAGCCCAATATGGGACTCGATCCCAGACTCCAGAATCACAGCCTGAGTCAAAGGCAGATGCTCAACCCCTTGAGCCACACAGGCATCCTGGATCATGTGTTTTAAGCCACTCTGATACCCTATATCTTTTGATTGAAGCATTTAGTCTATCAGCATTCAGAGTGATTATTCAAAGATATGAACTTTGTGCCTTTGTGTTACCGGAAGAGTTGATGTTTCTGGTGATGTTCTCTGGGCCTTTCTAGTCTTTGTTGTTTTTGTTCAATTTTTTCCCCCACTAGAAGAGTCCCTCTTAAAATTCCTTACTGGAATGTTTAAGTGGTCATGAACTCCTTTATATTTTGTCTGTCTGGGAAAATTGTTCTCTCTCCTTCTCTCCTTTTTTTTTAAATTTTTATTTATTATGATAGTCTCACAGAGAGAGAGAGAGAGAGAGAGAGAGAGAGAGAGAGAGGCAGAGACACAGGCAGAGAGAGAAGCAGGCCCGTGCACCGGGAGCCCGACGTGGGATTCGATCCCGGGTCTCCAGGATCGCGCCCTGGGCCAAAGGCAGGCGCCAAACCGCTGCGCCACCCAGGGATCCCCTCTCTCCTTCTCTCCTGAATGACACCCTTGCTGAAGCAAGAATTCATACAAATTGGATTCCAATAAAAAGAAATTTAAAAACATAAAATAAATTTTTGGTCTTATGATTGAGGAAAATGGCATGTAGGAGGAAAACCAGAAGCTGAAAGAGAGGAGGACAGATTTCTCCATCTGTAGCCTTCACAGCGACATGATGACCTTTCCAAGGAGGAGCCTCCCCTCCGTAGGATGCTTCCTTCCCCTCTGTGCTCCTTGTTGGAACCCAGCAGGCACATCTCTGTGCCTCCAGCACCTCTGCAGTCGTGGTTTATTGCGTCTTCCATGTATCCTATTTGGGACCACAGCGTCGTGTATAGAATCATCCGGCTGGTGTTAGACAACATTGGGGGGATTCCGACTTTTGTTGGTTTTGTGGTGTGTGTGTCTCTATCACATGCAGCTATCATATGCAGGTATTGGATCCTCTGGCTGGGTCACCCAAATGCCAAAACGGTTGGCACATCATTTCTGGTGCTGGCGCTGGGCAGATAGCTAGGCTCTCCTGGCAGATCCAGGGCCCGCTCGTGCAGTGACTATCCGCTGGAGGGTTAGCTGAGCTGGAAGGTCCGGCTTGGCCATATTCTCATGTGCGGCAGTGGGTCGTGCCATGTGCTGGCTGCTTATCTTCTCCCGGATGCCTCTCCAGCAGGGAGCTAGACCTCGGTGCCACCCTGGGGGGAGCTCCTGAGGAGCTGGGTGCCCATGACGGGGGGCGCAGGGGCTCCCTGTATGTGGGAGTTGGGTTGGGGATGGGGCTGTGGTTCCTCGGTCTGCTGTGCTGCCTGGCCTTCAGGCCGAATCCCATGATCACCCAACCCCTACTCACTCGGGCAAGGAGGGTGCTCTCCACACTCTGGTGTGAGAGATCCCACACCACAAGGTGTGCACGATGAGTCCACCTAGTGAGGGTGGCTCAGGTGTGTGAGCTGCAAGTGTGGGACCCAAGAAATTTTACAAAAATCTCCTAGCCCTGGACAAGCAGTGCAGGACTGTTTCCGTTTTGTGCTACACCCGCCATCTCCAGGATGACCCCCACATGACCTGCTTATGGCTTAAGGCACTGCCCCAACCTAGTCAGGCCGCTGGGCTCACCCTAATCAGAAATCAGCTCATAACAATGTAACCCTGCTTTGTGCCCCCCAAAACTGTGCCCCGATTCTGACCAAAGTAATACGCCAGCTCAAGTGGATACTATAGGGTAAGGTGTAATTCAATCGGCCACCTGCGTGTGAACTGACATGACTGTGCAACTTTCTGCATATGCATGTGCACTGGCCCCTATAAAGCTACTACGCCTTTTAGTCTCAGGGTCCAAGTCCCTGCACCTCTGTGTCGGGTGCACTTGGACACAAGCTCCAGCTTGTAAAGAAACCCTTGGGAGTTTGCATCGGTGTTGGCTCCTCGGTGGTTTCTTGGATTCACCATCTTGGGCAGAACACAAGGGACTGCTGTCCTGACATCCCTTCCAGGGCCATGCTGACCACCGTGCAGGCCCTCTCTGCCCCAGTCACACAGGCACGGGGTTGATGGGTGGAGGAATTGCCCCGGAACCCAGCCAGTCCCTGCCCCCTGGACAGAGGGAGCACAGACCTCCGGGTGGCTTTGCACAGACCCTGGTGACCTGAGGCTTCCTGGCTGTCACTCTGTCCCACCCCTCCTGGCCTGCGGGGCACAGCCTGAGTCCCAGTAAAGTCTGTCAGGTCCTGACCCTGGCGTCTGGCCGCCCCTGCAAGGCACATGGGGAAGTCGGCTGTTTGTGTATGGCAGCGCCCCTGCAGGGGCTGGTGGGGCCTGGGTTGTGCCCCCTCTTCCTCTCTGAGGGTCTCTCTAAGCCCCATGCACAGTTTTCTGGGAGACACAGAAATGGGCTGGCTGTGTATTTTCCCACCACAACACTTTATTTACTTTCTACAGCAAATGGGTTCAGAGCCGAGGGTGCGTGCCTTCCCTGGGGAGGGAGACCATTCTGTCCTTTAGGGGAGGGCACGTATGACATGGGTTGGGGGGGCGGGTGCTGGAGTCCCCCACCTGTGAGCATGTGTGGAATCCAGGTGGGGACATGTGTCCTGAGGTTTTAGCCTGAGAGACGGTTCTTAGGACAGCAGAGCTGACCTGGACCTACAGCCCATGGGCTCCTGTGATGGGTCCTCGAAGGGCATTTGGTCCCCGGCCTCAGGGTCCTTGGGGCCCCAGCACCTGGACCAGCCTGCCTCCTGGTGTGGGTGCGGGTGGGGCCCACCGGCCTACCCTTGCCTCCCCACCCAGGGGTGTCCCAGGATCCACAGGGCACCCTAGGTCAGCGACCTGGATCTGTGGGGTACACCCAGGGCCCAAGAGGCCACATCCAGTTGTGAGAGGGCTCGCTCAGCCCGGGGCCAGATTCCAGGGCTGGCCAGGGCCATGGGGGGCTGGATCCTATTAGTCTTTGTGTTGTGCCTGGTGGGGGCTCAAATCAACTCAGCCCCCACAGAGCCCAGGGCCAGGTCAGCACAGGTCCCTATGGGTTAGGGGCTGGTGTCCTGTGCAGGGTGTACCGCCCTAAATGAAGGACAGTGGGTAGAGGCAGGGCATGACGCATCCTCTGCACCACTCAGGTGCACCCACCCTGTCGGGGGCTCCCTGTCTTTCCTCCTCCCTGCAACACTTGGGTACACTATGGGACACCCGGGCTTCTAATGGGATCAGGGTATGCCGAGAACCCTGGGGAGGCTGAGCATGTCCCACAGGGAGCACCTGTACTGGGTCCTTGCTCGGAGTAAATGGTGTGGGGGTAGATGGTGTGGGGGCAAAAGTATGATTGTGGTGGTGTGTGGGGATCATGTAGGGGGGATGGTGTTGTGGTATAGTCTGGGTGGGGATTGTGTGGGGCTGTGTGGGTGTGAGGGGGATGGTGTAGGTGGGATCCCATTTGGCATGATAATGTAGGGGAATGATGTGGGAGTGGGGAATGAGCGGGATGTCGTTGGGGGCCTGTGGACAGAGGGTATCTCCTTCCCCTAAGATGCAGAAGGAGACTTCTACAGTTAAAGGCGAACCCATTCTGGGGTTTCTTTTGACACCTGCCCCTGAGTCGTGGTGTGGTCAGTGCAGGGCCCTGGCTGGACTGGGGGCATTATCTGGGGGTCATCATAATTTGTATGTTTTCAAATTGCAAATTGTCTCAAATTAAATGCGTAGAATTTAGAAATATATAAAGCACTGAGAGTGGGTGTCACTCTGACTCATCTGACCCTCATGGGATCGATGTATGTCCTGCTTCAGTCATGGCCATGCTGCTTGGCCCCCAGGTCCAGTTCTTGCCCCCCCCCACGTCCCCTACCCCGTCCCCTGTTTCTCAAGGGGCTGTCCCTCTCCCCTATGTTGTTTGGCTCCTATGGCAACCCCTGGAGTCCCCATCCTAGTGGCCTCCTCATCCCTGAGGCCCCAGGGGTGTGGGCACGGTGGTCATCCCCATCACCCTACCATGGAGTGGTGACTTGACTGCTGTTGCTCCCCTGGCCTCAGAGAACCCGTTTTCCCTACCCAGAAGCCACCGGGGCCCCGAAGCCCCCTGGCCCAGCAGCCTCACCTGACCCCTAGCAGTCCTAAAACATGATGTGGCTGCCCAACATCCAGTTCACGTCCAGGTCTACCTGCGTGATGTCCTAGAAGGAGACAAGGGCGTCCTCCTTCATTTCCTGTGGGAAAACCGGGGAGGAGGAGCAGGTGTCAGGGACACAGACTTGACCTCTCACAAGCTGCCATGCTGGGCAGGCAGCCCTGGGGCCACCAAGGGAATGTGTCCTGCCGAAACCTCCTTTCTTCCTCTAAGAGGCCAGGGAAGACGGGAGTGCCCACCATGCCCTTGGGACCTGTGTGATGGCCTGTGCCCAGCTGTTGTGGGCAGGCAGGTGACTGAGTGTCACCCTGGGTGGGAGGGGATAGGCGTTCAGCCCAGGTGGGAGGGGACATGGGGGTGTTGTGCCCAAGATTGCGAATCCGAGAAACCACTAAGGAGCTGACAGCAATGCAAACACACAGAGTTGATTTCCAAACTTGAGCTTGCGTCCAAGTACACCCAACACAGCGGAGCAGGGACTTGGACCCCGAGGTGGGTTTTAGCTTAGTTTTAAGGGCTTGTCTCGGGGTTCTCCAGAAGGGCTGGAGCAATTCCTCAAGTTCTGTTTACATTTTGATATGGGTAAAGGGCATTCAAGGGCATTGAGCTCTGTTCTCATTCTAATAGGCACGTCCAGCCCTTGACGTGGGCTCAGTTCTTATTCTATTGTGGGGGCTTTCTAGGACATTAAGCTGTAAACTTTTGTTTTTTTTTCCTGTAACTGAAGTAATGTAAATTTCAGCTCTTCTTCACAGGGGCCTGTGATGGCTGGATTTGTTCAAACGCTGAACGTAAAGTGGATAGGCCTTCATTTTCTTGGCCTCCTTGCGTCCCTTCCCATCCTATCTAGCTCCTTCACCCTTCCCCGGAGCTCCTAAGAGAGCAATTGCAAATGACCTCAGCCTGGCAGTGTGTGTTGGGGGACAGGCCCAGGGATTTGGGATCAGGAAGAGCTGGGGCGCGGGCGTCCCAGTTGTGCAGCGGGATTCGATCCTGCAGGCTCTTATTCCCTAAGGCTGTCTTGACAACTGACTTTGTACATAGAAAAATCTCCTTTATCTTTAAAAGATGAGGAGCGAGTCAAAGCGTTTTTTCTCTGCCCATCTGATTGCTCAGATTCCAATCTGAGACGTATTTCCTGTTAATAAGGATAATTTACATTCTGTAGTACTATGGTTAAAATATTCTGACACAAGTAATTCAGAGGGATGAGGGTTTCTCATCTCTTTCTTCACAGCTCAGTCACTCATCAGGAAATGCATCTGTATGGATTTGGAATTAATTTAGAGACATTAGTACCAATGGTCCTATTATTATGTGAAGGATTCTTCTCAGAGATTCTTCCCCTGTTTCAACTGACACTGAAACACTGTGAACTCTTTGGAAGACAAATGTCAAGGAGATAAATGTTATGCATTGCTAATTTTAAATGCACTTGCAATATGGTGTCTATTATAATAGAAGTATTTTTATCTGATTTTTGCTATTTATTAATCGTTCCTGCTTTTCAGGTTGAGGAGGCATTATACGTGGTCATAAGTGTTTTTCTTTCCTTCTGATATAAAATTCTTACTTTGTTCCCATCGAAGGAACTCTTTAAGAATAAGGCAAAAGATCATTCAATGATTCTTAAAATGTCTTCACACTTGGAGCCTGATTCATTTAAGTCAATTTTCAAAATAAATCTTATTTATTAGGAAAAAAACAAAGATTTACAGGGAAATTGAGAAGATAGTACAGAGCATTCGCATGCACTTGCACTCAATTTCTCCATTTATTGATATCTTATATTAGTACAGTACAGATATTAGCTCATGAATCAATATTAAAATAGTCGCATTAACCAAAGACCATACTTTATTCAGATTTCCTTAGTTTTTGCTAAGTTACCACCCCTCATATCACATTCCATTTGTCCTCCTGTTTTCTTAGGCTCCTCTCGATTGTTACAGTCTTTCAGCATTTCCTTGTTGTTGTTGCCCTGGAACACTTTGAGAAGTAGAATATTTTGTAAAATTTCCCTCAGTTGGGACATGTCTGTTGTTTATCTCATGAGTGAACTGTTTTTTTGGATTATATACAGAGATATACTGCCATTTTCATTATATCATATAAAAAATAGATACTATCTACATGATTTATCAGTCTTGGTATCAATCTGGTCATCTTGCTGAGGTGTTTGTCAGCTTTCTCCGTAGTAAAGTGATTCTTTATTATTATTATTATTATTATTATTATTATTATTATTATATTATCATTATTATTTTAAGTTTTTCATAATATATTTTCTAGAAGCAATTTACTATGTGTATTGCACACATAAGTGTGGGAAGCTATGCTCATGAACTTGATGGTGGAATGTCTACACAAATTGTTTGAAATTATTCTACATGGGAGATTTCTCTTCCTTCTGGGTTTGTTTCTTTTTCAAAGATGTTATTTAATTATTTGTGAGAGAGAGGAAAGAAAAAGCATGAGCGAGAGGGGCAGAGGGAGAGGGATAATCAGGTTCCCTGCTGAACAGGGAGCCTGACTTGGGACCTGGATCTTGATCTGAGCCTAAGGTAGAAGCTTAACTGAATGACCACCCAAGTGCCACTTTATCTTTCTTTCTTTCTTTCTTTCTTTCTTTCTTTCTTTCTTTCTTTCTTTCTTTCTTCTCTTTCTTTCTTTTTTAATAATAAATTTATTTTCTTATTGGTGTTCAATTTGCCAGCATAGAGAATAAATCCCAGTGCTCATCCTGTCAAGTGCCCCCCTCAGTGCGCGTCACACTTTCACCCCCACCCACCGCCCTCCTCCCATTCCATCACCACTAGTTCATTTCCCAGAGTTTGGAGTCTTTATGTTCTGTCTCCCTTTCTGATATTTCCGACTCATTTCTTCTACCTTCCCTTATATTCCCTTTCACTATTATCCATATTCCCCAAATGAATGAGAACATACAATGTTTGTCCTCCGATTCACTTACTTCACTCAGCATAATACCTTCCAGTTCCATCCACGTTGAAGCAAAGGGTGGGTATTTGTCGTTCCTAATGGCTGAGCAAGGCCCACTTGTTCTCTCTCTTCATCTTCTGAGTCTCCTATGATATGAATGTTATTGTTTTAATAAGTGGCTGAGTTCCCTAAATCTGCCTCTATGGTCCATAACCTTTCTTGTTTTTAAGGCTTCCACTTGGGACTGCGTCAGAGTTATAGCATTTTTAACGTTGGCCTGACTAGGTTTTAGTTCTTTTATTTCTACAGTAAGGGATTCTCTAGTTTTCTTCTGTGCTCTTTTTCCAGCCCAGCAGCTATCTTTATAATCATTGTTTTAAACTGTAGTTAGACATCATATATGTGTATTAATGAATTCCTGGCTGTGAGTAGAACCTCATGTTATTTTATGGAGGTGAATTTCTCAATCTCATTGTTTTTTCCAGAAAAGAATGAGGGAAGAAAAAGAAAAACCAAGAAAAACAATAACAACTGCACTCCAAAAAAAAAAACAAAAAAAACACCAGATTATTTTGGCCTGCTTGTTAAAAGATTCTAAATCCCAAAATAAGAAACACAATTAAAGTGATCCCTGGGTGGCACAGCGATTTAGCGCCTGTCTTTGGCCCAGGGCGTCATAGTGGAGACCCGGGATTGAATCCCACGTTGGGCTCCCGGCATGGAGCCTGCTTCTCCCTCTGCCTGTGTCTCTGCCTCTCTCTCTCTCTCTGTGACTATCATAAATAAATTTTAAATAATTAAAAAAAGAAGCAGAATTAAAATACCATAAAAGTAAAAATAAGAAATATATAAGGTACATACATAAAAATTAAAATAAGGCATATAATAAAAAAGAATCAAAAAAAAATACATGAATATAAAGCACAAAGTACAAAGGAGGCTAGACCCTACTTTCCAGGCAGAGCTGAAGATGAAGCTCTGCAGCCTCTGTGGTTCCACAACTTGGTGGCAGCGGGTGGTCTGTGCAGGGTCTGGGGATGGGCCATGGCGCTGGTTGTCCAATGCACATCTGCTTGGGAGATGCACCTGCGGGGTCAGAGGCGGGGTGGGCGTCAGCACCTCTGGCCTCCAGCAAGCAGCGCTGTGCTGCTCCCTGAGACTGGGCCAGATGCCGGTGGGGACTTGGGTACTGTGGCTCTGGGGCTGAGCATCCTGCTCCCCAGTCTGCAGGGGCCTTCACAAAAGATTCCCCAAGCCCCCGGGTCTCCGCCGTTTCTCTCCATACCCTGCGTTTATTGTGCCTGTGTTCCAGCTTCTTTTGGTTTTGTTTTTTTTTTTAATTTATTTATTTATTTATTTATTTATTTATGATAGTCACAGAGAGAGAGAGAGAGGCAGAGACACAGGCAAAGGGGGAAGCAGGCTCCATGCACCCACCGGGAGCCTGATGTGGGACTTGATCCCGGGTCTCCAGGATCACGCCCTGGGCCAAAGGCAGGCGCCAAACCGCTGCGCCACCAAGGGATCCCCTGGTTTTGTTTTTTAATCTCAGACTGTTGTGCCCAAGATTGTGAATCCGAGAAACCACCAAGAAGCCGACACCGATGCAAACACACGAGGGTTTATTTCCATGCTCGAGCTTGTGTCCAAGTATACCCAACACAGCGGAGCAGGGACTTGGTCCCTGAGGTGGGTTTTAGGTTAGTATTAAGGGCTGGTCTCGGGGACCTCCAGAAGGGCTGGAGCAATTCCTCAAGTCCTGTTTACATTTGATATGGGGACTTCTTGGGCATTGAGCTCTGTTCTCATTCTAATAGGGGCTTCCTGCCCTTGGCCTGGGCTCTGTTTTTATTCCATTGCTGGGCTTTCTAGGACATTAAGCTGTAAACACAAAGGTTCCACATCTGGAAGAGGGACGTCACACTGTCCCTATATGCTGAAGACATGTACTAGAAACAGGAAACCCGAGAGCCTCCACCAAAACCTGTTAGAACTAAGGAGTGAGTTCAGTAAAGTCACGGGACCCAAACTGACGCTACAGAGCAGAGTAGCCTTGCTGTGTCCTGACAATGAGCACGCAGGAAGGAAATGAAGGACGTGACTCCCTTCTCAGGAGCATCAAGGAAAATAAATAATGAGACTGAACCAAAGGAGCACAACACTTGTGCACTGAGCCATACCAGGCTCTGGGAGGCCGTCCTGGGCTCGTGGGGTGGGAGCCCCATCTTGTGAAAATATCCGCAGTTCCTGAAGCCACCCTCAGTTTCAATGTCATTCCTATCAAAATCATGGTGGCAGATCTTAGAAATAGGACAAAATTCCCTAACATCCATCCGCCCCCACAAATACCTCAGTATTGGAGAAACAGGACAGAGCAGGATGCAGCACTTTCCTATTTCAAAGGATGTCACAGAGACACAGGATAAAGCAGTGTGGTTCTCAGGCCCCCGGCTGGCTCCATCGGTTAAGCATCCGACTCCTGACCTCTCCTCTGGTCCTGATCTCAGGGGTCGTGAGTTCTAGCCCTGGCCTGGGCCATGGACTAGGTGTGGCGCCTACTTAAACAAACCAGACCCTCGGGGGATGGTCCCGGCATAAGCTGAAAGAGCAAAACAGAGAGTCCAGATGGAAGTGTACTCTGATACAACTGATTTTTTTTATCTTAATTTAATTTAACCCAATTAATTGATGTATAATGTATTATACTTTCAGAGGAAGAATTCAGGGATTCACCAGTTGGAGATAACAGCAGTCCTCGTGACATCACGTGCCCTTCTTCATGCCGGTCGCCTGTTATCCTCTCCCCCCTCCCCTCCCCTCCCCTCCAGCGACCCTCAGTTTGTTTCCTATCATTAAGAGTCTGTATTTCCTACATCTGTTTTCATCTTATTTGTTTTTCCTTCCAGATGTTCATCTGATTTGCTTCTTTAATTCCACGTATGAATGACACCACCCGGTCATTCTCTTACCCGACTGACTTATTTCAATTAACACGATCCCTCTAGTACTATCCACGTCATTGCAAATGGCAAGATTTCCTTCTCTTTGATAGTTTCATTCCATTCCTCTCTCTATGACCATTATCTATCTCCCATCCTCTTTATCCATCATCTGCCAGAGGGCACTGATGCTCCTCCCACAGTGTGTCTGCTGTGGACCCGGCAGCTGTGGACATTGGGGTGCAGGTGTCCTGAGTCTCACTGCATTTATATCTTCGGATTGAGCTCCAGGTCCTGCACCTGCTGGTCGCAGGGCGGCTCTATTTGTAACTTCCTGAGGAGCCTCCACACTGTTTCCAGGGCAGCTGCACCAGCCTGCAGTCCCTCCCACAGTGGAAAGGGTTGAGTGAGTTTTGCAGGACGTGGTAAAAGTCTGGTCCACATTTCATTTTGTGTCCTGTGGGCACCAATTCCTTCTCCTTAAGTATTTCTGGGGAAGCCGGGTGTTGGGCTTCGTTTCAGTTAGACGTTTCCAAAACTAACAGGCCATAGCTAGAGCCTGGGAGGAGGCAGGTGCGGCCCCAAGAGCCCCCGCTGCCTCCTGCAGGGCCTCCTGCAGTGCCTGAGCATCCCGCAGGGGGCGCCCGAGCCCAGGCCCCACCCAGGGGGCGCGCATGCCCAGTTGGCCTCCTCTGTCTGCACTAAAAGGAGCCTGCCTCTGCTGGGGAGGCCTGAAGAGGACGTGGGTACGCGTCCACCCTGGTGAGCTGCAGCCTCCTCAGGACCCGCGGGCAGTCTTCAGGGGGACATTGGGCGGTGTTCATGCTGATAGGAGTCCCGGTTTCCTCAGGACCCACGGTGAGGCTTCAGGAAGATTTGGGGCAGAATCCACCCGGACAGGAGCCCCTGGGCCATCTCAGGACCCACGGGGAGGCTTCAGGAAATTGTGGGCCCGCATCCATGCTGACAGGAGCCCCTGGGCCGCCTCAGGACCCTCGGGGAGGCTTCAGAAAGATGTGGGCCCGCATCACCCTGACAGCAGCCCTTGGGCGCGCATAACCCTGAATCACCCTGATAGGAGCCCCTGGGCCTGCATCACCCTGACAGGAGTCCCTGGATCCCGATGTGGGTTTCGATCCTGGGTCTCCAAGTTCACGCACTGGGCCAAAAGCAGGAGACAAACTGCTGCGCCACCAGGGATCCCCTATTTTTAAATTTTCGAGGACGCTCCACACTGTTTTCCACAGTGGCTGCACATTTTCACATGCCAACCAGGAGTGTAAGGGGGATCCCCCTTCTCCATAGCCTCACCAACACCTATAGTTTCTTGTGTTGTTAATTTTAGCCATTCTGGCAGCTGTCAGATGTCAGGTGACATCTCATTTTGGTTTTGGTTTGCATTTCCCTGATGATGGGTGACGCTGAGTGTCTTCCCGTGTGTCTGGTGGCCATCCGGATGTCTTGTCAGAGACAAAGTACATTCATTTCTTCTCCCATCTGCAGTTGTATAATTTGTGAGATTTATATGCTGAGATTTATATTTGCTTTATGTATTTTGCATACTAACTCTTTATTGGATGTATTGTTTACAAATATCGCCTCTCATTTTGTTTGTTGTCTTTTAGCTTTGGTTGTTTCCTTCACTTTGTGGAAGCTTTTCAATTTGATGAAGTCCCAATAGTATTTTTGCTTTTGTTTCCCTCACCTCAGAGGCATATCTAGAAAGAAGATCCAATGGCCAATGTCAAAGACGTTCCTGCCTATCTTTTCTTCTTTGTATGGTTTCAGGTCTCACTTTTAGGTCTTTCGTCCATTTTGAATTCATTTTTTATATATATGGTGTAAGAAAGTGGTCCAGTTTCATTCTTTTGCATGTGGCTGCCTGGTTTTCCCAACACCATTGTTCTTATCCTGGGCTCTCCGGGTTAGGGTTTGTTGATGAGACTGTCTTTCTGCCTTTGAATATTCCTTCCTGCCTTGTTGTCAATTAATGGATCATAGAGTTACAGGTTTGTATCTTGTTTTCGGATTTCCATTCTGTTCTATTGTTCTAAGCATCTCCTGTTGAGAGATCCTTGATTGCTGATTCAATTTCTTTGCTGGTTATCTGTCTGTTCAAGTTTCTTATTTCTTCCTTTTTCATTTTTGCTGTGTTAAATTTTTCTAGGAATTGATCTATTTCTTCCAGGTTCTAGGTTGCTGGCATATAATTTTCATAATGTTCTCTTATAATCGTTTGTGTTTCTCTAGTGTTTGGTTGTTTATTTCTCTTTTCTCATTTGTGATTTTATTTGGGTCTTTCTCATCTTTTCATCTTTTTTTTGAAGATTATATTTATGTATTCGTGAGAGACACAGAGAGGCAGAGGTATAGGCAGAGGGAAATTGAGGCTCCATGCGGGGAGCCTGATGTGGGACTTGATTCCCGAGGACCCCGGGATCATGACCTGAGCCAAAGCCGATGCTCAACCAATGAGGCACCCAGGTGCATTGCTGATTCAATTCCTTTGCTAGTTATGGGTCTGTTCATATTTCTATTTCTTCGTATTTCACTTTTACTCATTTGCACATTTCTAGGCATTTGTCCATTTCCTCCAGGTCTCCCAGTATGTTAGCGTA
This sequence comes from Canis lupus familiaris, assembly GCF_011100685.1. Lineage (NCBI taxonomy): Eukaryota > Metazoa > Chordata > Mammalia > Carnivora > Canidae > Canis > Canis lupus. The sequence goes on along the minus strand of NW_023329897.1, from coordinate 3,588 downwards.
TAAGCTTTCATAGTATTCCCTTATGATTGTCTAATTTTTCTGGTGTTGATTGTGATCTCTCTTCTCTCAATTGTGGTTTTATTTATTAGGGTCATTTCCTCTTTTCTCGTTGATAAGGGTGGCTAGGGCTTGATCCATTTTCTTAATTGTTTTGAAGAATCGTCCCTTTGTTTCGTTATTCCATTCTACTGCTTTGTTGTTTCTGTATTGTTTATTTCTGCTTTCATTTTTTCACCTCTTCTATAGCCTTTAGGCATTGTTTGCTATTCCTTTTCCAGCTCCTTAAGGTGTAGAGTTAGGCTGTGTATTGGAGACTTCTTGTTTCTTGAGGTAGGCCTGTATTGCTATGTACTTCCCTCTTAGGACTACCTTTGCTACATCCCAGAGGTTTTGAGAAACATGTTTTCATTTTCATTTGTTTTAAATTTCCTCTCTAATTTCCTGGTTGCTCCATTCATTCTCTAGTAGGATGTTCATAATCTCCACGTATGTTTGCTATATCCAAATTTTTTCTTACTGTCGACTTCGATTTTCATAGCGTCGTGGTCTGAAAATGTACAGGATGTGCTATCAACCTTCTTGTACCTGTTGTACCTGTTGAGGGCTGATTTGTGGGCCATGATATGATCTGTTCTGGAGAATGTCCCATGTGCACTTGAAAGGAATGTGTATTCTGCTTTAGGTTGAAATGTTCAGACTCTATCTGTTGAGTCCCTGTGGTCCAGTGTGTCAAGGCTATTTTTCCCTTGTTGATTTTCTCTATAGACGATCGGTCCATTGCCATAAGTGGTTGTTAAAATTCCCTGTCATTGTATTATCATCAGTGAGTTTCTGTACATTTGTTGTTAATTGGTTTCTATATTTAGGTACTCTCATGTTGGCAGCATAAATATTTAGTTGTTTCATCTTGATAGAGGGTCTTTTAAGTTATGAAATAATGCCCTTATTCATCGCTTTTTACAGTATTTGTTCTTTCTTTATTGAAATGTAAATATGTTATTTATTTATTTATTTATTCATGAGAGATACACAGAGAAGAAGAGGCAGAAATATAGGCAGAAGGACAGGCAGGCTCCCCCAAAGGGAAGGCCGAGTGGGACTCGATCCTTGGATCCCAGGATCACCCCCTGATCTGAAGGTAGATGCTCAACCACTGAAGCCACCAGGTGTCTCCCAGGGTTGGTTTCAAATCTAGTTAGTCTGATATAAGTATGGGTCTTCCAGCTTTCTTTCTTTTGATATCCATTACTTTATAGATGGTTTCCATGCCCTCTTTCAATCTCCCGGTGTCTATAGGTCTAACGTGAGCATCTTGTAGGCAGCATTACCAATGGATCTGGTTTTTTTAATAACGATTTTATTTATGAGTGAGAGAGAAAGAGAGAGAGAGAGAGGCAGAAAATTAGGCAGAGAGAGAAGCAGGCTCCCCACAGGAGCCCATTATGGGACTGGATCCCAGATTCCCGGATCCATACCCTGAGTCAAAGGCAGAGGCGCAACCCCTGTGCCACCCAGGCATCCCGGATCCTGCTTTTTAAGCCACTCAGATACCCTGTATCATTTGATTGGAGCATTTTGTCTATCAGCATTCAGAGTGATTATTGAAAGATATGAACTTATTGCCTTTGTGTTACCGGTAGAGTTGGTGTTTCTGGTGACGTTCTCTGGGCCTTTGTAGTCTTTGTTGCTTTTGGTCTCTTTTTTTCACCCACTAGAACAGTCCCTCTTAAAATTCCTTACTGGACTGGTTAAGTGGTCCTGAACTCCTTTATATTTTGCTTGTCTGGGACAATCTTTCTCTCTCCTTCTATCCTGAATGACACCATTGCTGAAGAAAGAATTCATACAAATTGGACTCCAATAAAAAGAAATTTAAAAAACATAAAATAAATTTTTGCTATTATGATTGAGGAAAATGGCATTTAGGAGGAAAACAGAAGCTGAAACGGAGGAGGACAGATTTCACCATCCGTAGCCTTCACAGCAACCTGGTATCCTTTCCTAGGATTGGCCCCCCTTCCTCCCTCTGCGCTCCTTGTTGAAACCCAGCAGTCACATGTCCGTACCTCCCGCACCTCTGCAGTCATGCTTTATACCGCCTTCCATGTATCCTATTGGGGACCACAGCGTCGTGTATGGAATCATCCGGAAGCTGTTTGACAACATTGGGGGATTCTGACTTTTGTTGGTTTTGGGGTGTGTGTGTCTATCACATGCAGCTATCACATGCAGCTATCGGATCCTCTGGCTGGGTCACCCCGATGCCGAAATGGTTGGCACATTATCATTTCTGGTGATGGAGCTGGGCGCCTAGCCAGGCACTCCTGGCCGACCCGGTGCTCGCTTGTGCAGTGACATTCCACTGGAGGGGCAGCTGCGCTGGAAGGTCCAGCTCAGCCACATTCTCATGTCCGGAAGTGTGGCCCCCAATGGCGGCTGCTTCTCTTCTCCCCAATGCCTCTCCAGCAGGGAGCCAGAACTCGGGGTCCCATGCGGGAGAACCTGAGAGGTGGGTGCACATGGTGGGGAGTTCAGGGGCTGCCTGTGTGTGGGAGTTGGGGTGGGGACGGGGCTGGGTTCCTCGAGCCCCATGCTCACCCAGCCCCTACTCACTCGGGCAAGGAGGGTGACCTCCACATGCTGGTGTGAGAGATCCTGCACCACAAGGTGTGCAGGCTGAGTCCATCTGGTGAGGGTGGCCCAGGTGCGTGAGCTGCAAGTGTGGGACCTAGAAATTTAACAAAAATCTCCTACCCTGGACAAGCAGAGCAGGACTGATTCCATTTTATGCTACACCTGCACCTCCAGGATGACACCCACATGACCTGCTTATGGCTAAGGTGCTGCCCCACCATAGTCAGGCCGTGGCACACCCTAATCGGAAATCAGCTCATAACAATGTAACCCTGCTTTGTGCCCCCCAAAACTGCATGCCCATTCTGAACTTCTCCCTGGGGAGGGAGAGCTTTCTGTCCTTTAGGGGAGGGAAAGAATGACACGGGTTGTGGGGGCGGGTGCTGGTCCCCACCTGGGAGCATGTGTGGAATCTGGGTGGGGGCATATGTCCAGGTTTCAGCCTGAGAGACAGTTCTGAGGACAGCAGAGCTGACCTGGACCTACAGGTCAAGGGCTCCTGCACTGGGTCCCTGCAGGGCAGCTGGACCCCGGCCTTGGGCTCCCAGTGGCCCCAGCACCTGGAGCAGCCTGCCTCCTGGTGTTGGTGCGGGTGGGGCCCACCGGCCTACTCCTGCTCTCCCCACCCTGGGGGTCCCAGGATCCAAAGGGCGCCCTAGGTGTGACCTGGATCTGTGGGGTACGCCCAGCCTAAGAGGCCACATCCAGCTGTGAGAGGGCTTGCTCAGCCTGGGGCCAGAATCCAGGGCTGGCCAGGGCCATGGGGGCTGGATCCCATTAGTCTTTGTGTTGGGCCTGGAGGGGCAAATCAACTCAGCCCCACAGAGTCCGGGGCCAGGTCAGCCCAGGTCCCTATGGGTTAGGGGCTGGTGTCCTGTGCAGGGTGTGCCGCCCTCCAGGAGGGACAGTAGGCAGAGGCAGGGCACAGTGCATCCTCTGAACCACTCACCTGCA
>NW_023329896.1:0-29057 GCF_011100685.1 Canis lupus familiaris | reverse complement strand
CTCAAACCCTTTCACCTCCCAATGTAGATCATATACCCCTACCGGGTGCCCCATGACAACTCGTGCTTCCCTTTATCTTTGCACGCGTGTCCCTGCATTTCAGTTATATGTAAACCTTTTAGTTTGATGTCATTGTAGATCCACACGCAGTGAAAAGAGATAACACAGAGACCCTGCATGCCCTTTATCCAGTATCCCCATATGGTAAATATCTTGCAAAAGCACAACGTCGCAACTGAGCACAATCAATTGACATTGATATAATCTGCCGATCTTACTCAGATCTACTCAGACATTTGTGTATTTCGTGTGTGTATGTATTATTTGGTTTTATGCAGTTTTACACAAGTAGGTTTGTGTAACACCACTAAAGAAAAGAAATGGAACAATTCTATCACTGCAAGGATTTCTCACTTCGACCTTTATTGTGCTTAACTTTCTCTGTATAATAAACTCAATGAGTTTTGGGCCTATTGATAAGTTTAATAAATATTGGGTAGTAAATTTTCCAATCATAAACATATATAGTTTTTGTGTGTATGTGTGTCTATGTGTGTGGTTGGGTAGATGGATAGATAGACAGAGGTATGTATACATACATGTACATACATAGTCCTTTGAATTGGTATTTTGCTAATTTTGATGAATGTTCTCATCAGTATCCCTAATTTATACATCCTATTGTTCGCTTTCTGTTGAATAACTGCTGTATAATACTGTAACAAATCATGTTGTTGGAAAGGGGGTGTGGATGTATGTGTGATGTGACTCCAGAAGTTTGACCCTTAAAAGCTTGGTAGAACTTGTTGTACATGGAATACCGTGTTTTTGATAGCTTGAATAAACCATGAAATGTGTGATTTAGCACTTCACATGATTACTGTGATTCACACATATTTGAATTCATGCTGATGCTCTGTGCTAAATTCAGTTAGGTGCCAAGATTTGGAATTTGGGTGCATCCACAATATTTTCCCCTTTTGCTTGTTGTGATTGGTGATTACCAGCAGCTGCTGTGCACATTTGCTGATAATAAGAAATGTTTAGAGTTCTGTAACCAGTTTCTCTTGCTTCAAACCCTCCATGATAATCAGCTTACCTGCATTTGGCTTTCACATGATAAGATTATCTTACCCCTGTGAGTTTAATCCTTCCATCATGGGTATAAATCATTGTGATTGGGCACACAGAGATGTTGGCTAGAGAACAAGCAAGAATATCTCATTCTGTAATTGGCATCAGCCCCCATCCCTTGGAGAAAAGATTAAGAGTTGGTCATCAAACATGCTTTTCTGCATATCTCCTCTTGTTAACTGGTCCCTGGGGATGGGGGACTGTTTCTTAACAGTGTTTCTGAGGGGGAGTCCAACCATCAGCCAGAACTTAGTCATATTTGGATGTTACTGTGAGGTTACCAGAGGAAGGTTTCAGAGATGGTCAGGAGGTATTCTTCTGTTCCGTTTTCATACTCAGTCATGATATGGGATTCAGAAGGGTGTATCTGGAAGAAGGGTTTAAAAACCTATATACTTTGTATCAATTAGTGTCCTTGTAAGTATCCTTGTGCCAGAGTAGATAATACAAAAGAGGCTAAGACAGAATGAGAACAATGAGAACAAATCTATTGATTGAGAAGTAGTGATCTTCATTCATCTTAAGAAATGCAGCTTTAAAAAAAAAAAAGAAATGCAGCTTCTTTAGCAAATCTCATATCATTTAGTTGAGCAACATAAAAAGGATGGATCCCCATACCCATCTTTTGATGGTTTATGTATTAAATCATTTATTTATGTCAATAGCATCTATTCAGTAATCTGAATACATCAAATATATTTGAAATACATCAAATGCTTCTAAAGCCATCTTTGAGTTTCATTCCACTGGTTTCAGCTCAACCTGAGAATGATTAGATGTTGGTTCCTAAGATTTGCTGCATCGTAGTATCACCTGGGAGGCATTCACCACTCCTACTCCTGATGCCCATGTGATACCCTGTCCAATGGAATCACGGCCTTTGGGAATGGGACTCAGGCATCAGTAGTTCCTGTAAAGCTTACCAGTGATTATAATGAGAGGCCAAGTTGAAGAACCAGCCATTAGGTGCTCATTATCAGGTACTCATATCAAAATAGTCTTTGGTTTACTGGGGTAGGAAAAGTCTGTAATTTATATTCTCTGTCATATATTTGTATATTTAAATTTTGTGTTACTCTTTGTTCTTCTTTGCTATCATAAGCACCTCCCTTTTTTTAAAGCATAAATATCTACAAAATATTTTGTCCTCAGATCTCCTGTCTTTATGTCCTAACACATCACAGCAAAACTTATGATGGCTTCTCTGTTAGTTTTAAGTGTTGAGGTATGTAATTATACCCAGTAAAATGTAGAAATAAGTTTGATGGACTTTTGGCAAATGTATATACCCATATAACTATCCCTCCAATCAAGATATGTAATATTTACATTGTTCTTATTTTCATCTCCATGCAACACAATTTTTAATGACAGGATGGTATTGTTTGTAAGGATGTACTGTACTTTGTTTATTGGTGCCTTAATGATAAACATTAGTGCTGCTTCCTCTTTTTTAAAAATGCTAAACTAATATTCATGTGCATATATATATAAGCATATGTACAAGTATTTCTTTAGGGTGGACACCAGAAGTGCAAATGTTTATTCAAGGCACCTGTACATATTTATTTTTTACAGGTTTATTTATTTATTTTAAAGAGAGAGGGAGTCCCAAGCAGACCCTGCACTAAATGCAGAGCCCCAAGCAGGGCTTCATCCCATGACAAAAAGATCATGACCTGAGCTGAAACCAAGAGTCGAGCACTTCACTGACTATGCCACCCAGGCACCCCCATATTTACTTTTTTCCCCAAGATTTTATTTATTCATGAGAGAGAGAGAGAGAGAGAGAGAGGCAGAGATACAGGCAGAGGGAGAAGCAGGCACCATGTAGAAAGCCTGATGTGGGACTTGATCCCGGAACCCCGGGATCATGCCCTGAACCAAAGGCAATCGCCCAACTGCTGAACCACCCAGGTGTCCCTCATATTTACTTTTAATAATACTGCCAAATTATCTTGAAATGTATGACCTTGTCCTACAGGCTAGTTTTCCTTCATGTTGCAGACATAGGGAGCCAGATGGAGACTCCTATAATGACTAAATTGGAAACAGGTGTACTTGGAGTATGCTATTTGTGTTTGAGCAGCAGAGCTGACTTTCCTCCTCACCCATTACCTCTCCATTTATTGTGAAAATCTAGATTTATATTAATGTTTGCTGCTCTGTTTCTATCTCTGACCCCAATAACAATAAAAGAAGTTCCACCTTTTTGAGTTTACGAGTTTATCTGGTAGGTAAACATGACAATCCAGTTGCTCCTATAGCAATGAGTGAATCATCTGTTTCTTAAGTGGTCCTTCAGTTAGGTACTCATAAAATCTTGTCACAGCTCACTTTCAGCTGATGTAAATGAACTTGCAGTTTCTCAGTAGCCTGAAGAGTAAGCTCTTCTTACCTACACAACTGTCCCATTTTGTACCTGTTCTGGCTGATAGGGTTTTTTTTTTTTTTCTTTTCTTCTCCAAACATGATCTCATCTGTTTTTATTTCTTCCAGTTTTTGTTACCTTTACTCTTTCCTGTTATGTCGCCATTGTATATTTATTTTTATTTTTTTAATTTTTATTTATTTATGATAGTCACAGAGAGAGAGAGAAAGAGAGAGAGAGGCAGAGACACAGGCAGAGGGAGAAGCAGGCTCCATGCACCGGGAGCCCGACATGGGATTCGATCCCGGGTCTCCAGGATCGCGCCCTGGGCCAAAGGCAGGCGCCAAACCGCTGCGCCACCCAGGGATCCCGCCATTGTATTTAAAAAGAATATCTTACCTGCTAATTCAAAGGAATTCAATTTAAAATTGGTGGAAAAGAAGTAATAAATGCATTTGTCCAGTCTGTCAGCTGTAAACGGAATCTCTATTCTGCTTCCTGGAATCACAACTCACTCATACAGTTTTTCAATGACTGTGGTTAACCCATAGTATATAGTAGTATCTCCTCATTGTATTTTCTTCCTGAAGTTAGTAATCAATATACTATATTTTTCTTTATTCTTTTTAATTAACACAAAAAGAGGCAAATGTTAGAAATCACCATTATTTGATTTAAACTATTTGTTAATATCAGTTTACCCTTGGTATCTGAGCATTTTTGATTATTTATGTGTGTTTACACATGAATGTTTGTATGGATATATTATTGGAATTCGGGGAGGGGGGCAGTTTCGAAATGAGATAGTCCTTGCCAAAGAATTGACGATGAGTGCTTGACTTCATGAACATATTATGAGAATCTGTACTTACTGCCTTCTCTACTTTTCTGAGATTCCTATGGCTACATTTTTAAATAAATTTTAAAAAATTAGTTTCCTGTCTTTCAAAAAGAATGTATAGGCAACAAAATACTTTTGCTTCTAATTTCAGTTCAGGATACAAGAAAAAAGCAGTGACTGTTTAGATGGCGTTAAAATTGACTTAGCTAAGTTGTAACAAGTTCCACTAAACAAAGAAGAAAACCCCTGACTTAGGAGGAGAAAAAAGGAATTTACTTCATATGAAGCCCAATTTCCAATTTTTAAGTTTTATTTCAAGCTAAATGATGCACAATTCTATTCTTGCAGGAAAATGAGTCTGTTATAAAAGTCCTCTCTATTAAAGGATCCTTGTAGGCATCTTAGTATTTTGATCATGACTAACCAAAGAAAGAATTTTCCTGAGTTTGTGGTTTTTGTTTTTGTTTTGTTTTGGTTTTTTTTGCTAATCTGTACAAAAAGTAAGATAATACGTGGGAAAAAATTTGCCTTGGCATATATAGTGGAAGTTCATAGGCCTCCTTCATAGGCATAGGTCTAGACCAACAGCTGCCAGGAACCTTGACCTTGAATGTTCACGGCATAATATAACAGCCTGATAAATCAGAGCTTCTTGCAAAATTTTAGTAACTTTAGAATCATCACCAGTATTAATAATTTTCCAATTAGGTGAAAAGATATTTTAATAATATCCAGCACTATGGCTTGTTAATAGGTTTTACATTTTTAAATGTTTAAAATTTATGTAAGAAAACTTTGACAGCTGTGTTTCAGAAGAACACACTAACGTCCAGCATACTTACACAAGATGTGCTGAAATCTAAGAGAGAAAGTTTGAGGTCCAAATTAAAATTTTATCATTTTGAATCCTTATCCTAAGAGCTATAGAGAAATATTACAAGAACTTGATTTCATATATTTGAATACATGATTAAGTGTAGTAGGGCACTTCAGCCAAATTGTGGTCCTATAAAAGAACTCTCCATTAAAGTGAAACATTTTTTCTTGGGTGAAAAATGTTATTTTTCCGGTTTTACTTGTGTTGAGTTTAACATATAAGCCATAAAAGAAAAGTAAATATACAATGAATTATTTTTTTACCTCATCAAAGTAATTTAATTGATCAAGATGGTAAGTGAATCATATCACTAGGCCAGAAAGTTTATTTATCTGTAGTATAAAAGTTTCACCAAATGTAGAATGAAACTTAGAGGTTCTGTGTCGGTTAGGGTCGGGCTGAGCTACTAGAAGCTAACATACAAAAATTGTTAAAGACTCAGGGAAGAAACAATATATGTCTCTCTTCTCTCTTTTTAAAAGATATTATTTATTTATTCATGAGAGACACAGAGAGAGAGGCAGAGGACACAGGTAGAGGAAGAGCCAGGCCTCCCTGCAGGGAACCTCATGCAGGACTGGATCCAGGACCCCCGGGGTCACACCCAGAGCCGAAGGCAGATGCTCAACCACTGAGCCACCAGGTGCCGTACATATTTCTCTCTTATCTAATAGTCTAGGGCTGGGATTCCAGGACAGAAAAAAAAAAAAAAAAAGCGTGTGCGTATGTGTGTGGCAGTTGGGCTGGGGTAGCAGGGAGGGAGGGAGTGGGGGAGTCTTGCTCCAAGGGTTTCATTTGGATCCCAGACCAATAAGAACCCTTCCATCTTCAATATGTGGCTTCTCTAATTGTAGACAACAAGAGGGGGAGGAGCGTGGAGAAATGCACATACAAAAATTTCAGGGTCTGTCCTTGAGGGAGCACATATCACTCCCTTCACATTACTTTAATTACAACCGAGTTTATAGCCATGTACAAGTGCAATAAAGGTTGGGATGATGGCTTTTGCTGTGTGCCCAGGTGAAAAACAAGAAGCAAGATTTTCGTAGATCGCTTGTCCGCTTTTACCACGCAAGCCTAATGCGCATTACTAATTTCTGAAATCAGGTTTGTTTCCTGTATGTTCAAGGGCCCTAAATATTTTAAGAGGTGGGTTTCCTCATAAACATGGATGGATTCCTTTCTTTTACAATGCTCTACCAACGTGACTTAAGCAAAGGCAGCCTTTTATGTCTCTCACACACGAAAGTCACAGACACACACACACAGAGAGAGAGAGAGAGATAGAGAGAGAGAGAAAGAGGTCTGTACTGGAAGAAAAAAGATATTGGCAGCTCATCGTTCTGACCCCAGGTGACTGGTTTGATTTTTCTCTTGAAGAGTCCAGCTGTGTTCCATCCTCCAGGGGAAGACACCGGGCAGAAGGCGCCAGGGAGTGGAGTTGGGCAGCGGGAGGAGGAGAACACTACTCAGTGACTGGTGCTGTAGGAGTGGGCACAGCTCCCACAGCTTTCTCCCTTTAGGAAAGAGGGGTGCTGCTCTCACAGGCCAAATAGCAGGGACAATGGATCCTCTTGGGAGCAGCTGGGAGCCCCCGCACAGTGGAGCGAGACAAGAAGATCCTGTCCTCTTACACTGGGGCCTCTTCAAGGCCTGCCTGAGAGGCTAGAGCGTTCTCACACCTGCGTGGGGAGAGCAAAGGAAGCACAGACATTTCTGGCAACGATTAGAGTCCCTCAAGGACTTAACCATCTGGGGTGGAGGGTTGTCATTGGAGAATCCTCGGAAACTTGAAGAATCTTCCTTCCCCATTGTTCTTGTTCTGTGATCCTGTAGAGTATGGTACTGCAGGTTTGTGCATTCTCCTCCTTTCTCTACCCCTTCCATCCCCTCCCCACCTTCCAGCTGATGATCGTGCTCTCCAGGTCTGGATGCTCTTTGATCCCCTGAGCATCCTACACTGAATTAGCTCTCCCAAGTAGAGAGACTGCCCCCTCCCACAACCTGTATGACCTCTTAGATACTGCGCTGACATTGATCTGCTAAGTGCTTAACTTCCCCTAGTAAATTGTAAATTCCCTGAGAACAAGGAATGGGCCTGGGGACAGAGCACAATACAGGTGTGTGTATTGATATACTTACAGGTAACCTCATATATACACAGTCCACGGCTGTGCGATAATCAGGGATTACCTTACTAGTATAAGCTTCATTATGAAAGCCTACAAGTATGTGAATGGACTATGCAATTAAAGATGATCTAAATTATAATTAAAGAATAATTTAAAACAAATATTCTGTTTCTAGAGCAGTAGGTTCTCATGTTCAAAAACACGTTCACAGACCCTACAGAGGTGAAAGATTCGGAAAGCAGCATTTCCAACGTTATAGTAAGAGTGGTATGATGTAGAAGTTAAGAACATAAAAAAAAAAAAAGAAGTTAAGAACATAGGTTCTAGAGCCAAGATCAGGGGATTCGATCCTAGTTCCACCACTCATGTGATTTGGGGGGAGTTATGTAGCTTCTCTGTACCCTTGGTAATAAGTGTGTTGAAAGGTAATACCTCCTACAGGATATACATCATGTAATGTTCCTTATTCACTTCCTCCTCCTCTTTTTTATCTTTTTGGTTTTTTTTTTTAAGATTTTATTTATATTATTTATTTGATAGAGAATGAGCACACAAGCAGGGAGAGAGCGTCAGACAGAGGGATCCCGATGTGGGGCTCTATCCCAGGTCCCCAGGATCACAACCCTAGGCTGAAGGCAGATGTTCACTGCCAGAGCCACCCCTAGGTACCCCTTTTTTTTCATTTTTTAAAGAATATTTATCTATTTATTCATGAGTGACACAGAGAGAGGCAGAGACCCAGGCAGAGGAAGAAGCCAGGCTCCCTGCGGGGAGCCCAATGCGGGACTCAATCCTGACCCGGGGTCATGACTGAGCCAAAGGCAGATGCTCAACCACTGAGCCACCCAGGCCGTCCCTCTTTTTTTTTTTTTCATTTTTCTTCTTAATTTTAGGAAATTGGTATATAATGCCAGTTTATTTTGGGAAGCATCAACAAACATGATTTTTGAAATAAAATAGGAAAAGAAATAAGAACTTCACCGGTGTGTTGTTGATCCAATATTATTTCCTTAGATTATAGTCTTGAATAGTGTTTGTACATGGCAAAGCTAACATCATGATTGTATTTCTTTTTAAAGAGCTACCCCCAGCAGGATACATGAACAGTAGAAAAATTGAGGAGCAAGAGGGGTGCTTGGGTGGCTCAGTCAGTTAAGTGTCCAACTCTTGATTCCAACTCAGGTCATGATCTCAGGGTTATGGGATTTGAGCCCCCGTCATCCATGCTGAGCGTGGAGCCTGGTTAAGATTCTCTCTCTGCTCCACTCCTCTGCTCACACTCTTTCTCTCTCTCCCTCTCCCTCTCTCCAAAAACATAAATAAATAAAAATAAAATAAAATTTTAGGACCAAGATATTTGATCATAATGTATTCTTAACTCTCACATGGAGCAATGTTGAAATATGCTAATGATATTTCATAATAGTATGTTGGTTAAATTAAGAAAAGTATCTGGCCAAGCAACATTTCGCTTTGTGCAATTTAGTTTTTTCCTAATAAATACTGTTCTGCTCTACTTGAATGGAAAACCTGTACTACTATTTGCAAAACATTTTTGTTTTTCTTTCAAATGAAAGACAGGGAAAAACAAGGGAAAAAAATTAGGCAGCAAACAAAAAAAGCAACCTTTGGTGCTAACCAGAAAATGGTGTGCGTGACAGGATACGTACAGCTGTCAATAGGCTTTTTTGCCACCAGATGAGCCTTGGGTGCCAGTCCCTGAAGATTAGATCTGTTCATATGTGGACACACAGGCAGGTTGCATGAGTGACCCTGATGTGCCATAGTATTGCCTTAGTTTACAATATTAATAATAACTATATTTATTAATAACTATAACTATAACTATAACTATAACTATAATCAAAGTCAGTTTGCAATAGATTTTAAACTTAGCATCACAGCCTAGAACTCTTTAATCACAGTGTACAGAATGTCGTTCTATGATTTGTAGTCAACATTACCAGTTACAGTGATTCTAGTGCACAGCCATCCCAGAGATCAATCATTCAGGTCTGCTTATCGAAACAATATGTGATCATCTATTGAGAGACAGGAGAGATTTCATACTCTCAATCTGGAAAACGTTCTTCCCCAGAACCTAGGAACAGAGGACAGATACTTGGCTTGATGGTGCATAAATTAACATTGGAAAACATAATCACCAAGAAAAAAATATCAACATGTTATATATATATTTTTTTCAACATCTATCAGGCATTTTTCGGATACAGACACTATCACTTGTATCTGAAATCTAGACCTGAGATTCTTGTATCTAATATTGACAACCAAAGTCTATTTCATGGCTTGAATCTGTACGTTTTTCAGAAAACAAAAGAACTGCCCATGTTCCCTCATCTATCCTACAGGTGACTGGAATCCCTCATGGATCCCACTTAGCTAGACACAGTCCAGTATTGTGCTAAAATATGGGTCTGTCACTGGTGTAATTCCAGGTAAATTACATTTTTACTTTTGTGCCTATTCTTCAAATATGTACATTGTAATGATGTTAACTCTAGTATAATGCCTGTTTCACAGGATTCTATAAGGATGAATGAGCAAATACTTAAAAAGGCATTGGCCACATGTCTCATAAAGCTTGTTCCATAGGCATTAAGTATTATGATTAATATGTTTGAACAAGAAAATATTAGTTCCTCTGTTATTAGTTGTATTCTTTCCACAACAACTTCTGATTCCTAAGTAACAGTCTCTTAAAGAAATAGGCCTATCTGTGAAATGTTTTACCTAAATTAAAGAGTTTGAAATAAGAATAAATGGAAGCCAAGATAACATTTCAGGTAAAGATGTCAAAAAGCAGTGTTGTGATATGTTTTTTAAGTAATTTAACTTTTAAGAAAAAATCAATTTACCTTTCTGTTTTTAAGTGCAATACTTTAAAGCATTCACACTTCTCTTTTCAGGAGATTAACTCATAGTAAGCAGTTTAGAATGCCCAATAAACTACTCATTTAGTGTATATTTATTAGCGTGACCTTAACTTTACATTATAACTAAGCAAACGTGCCTGTTCCTGAAAACCCCTAATATAGGAAGAGCATGCACTGTCAAGTCTTTTTGAAAAGGCAATCAGAATAACTGAGGAACTCTTTCTGGATGATACAGTCCAAATGCAGAAATGCATTAGAATGTCCTCTGCATATTCCATAGCTTAATGACCAATCTCATCTCCATTCAATGTTTTCCAACTCCTTGTGCATAAAGGACAGAAGTAACTCTAAGTTCATCTTTCCTACAAAACTTGAAAACACCTGTGCAGATTACAAGGGCTACGGGGGAATGCAAATGTAGTGTGTTACCCAAGTGACACATTAGCCCATTAACACAGATGTTCACAGCTCTACCTTTGGGAGGCCTGCCAATTACAAATCAGCAAACATGTGAAATTTTTTTAGAGCAGAAGCCCCCCAAATCCAGCAATTACTAACATAGATAAGTTGACCCATACAAAGCTGCATGGTAAAGAGAATGAGGCCATCTTCCTTATAAACAAATGTGTTGGGTGCGGATAACATATTAGTGAAGTTCTCATTTGACTCTTTCTTTTGGGATAACGGACTGTCTTGGGCCTTGGGAAAACAGAAGAATCAAATGTGACCACGCCTGATGGAAAATGCCATAGTGACTTCTTTACCCAGCAATTAAAGCTCTCATGTTACACAGAAAATTGTTTATTAAAAGAACCACCCCTCCATTTCATGTTCTTCATTACAGATAAGTCACTTCCCTTGATGACAATGTAACTTTGCACTTTATATTAGATTTAAAGATATGTTGTTACATTTAATAACAAATATCTCATAATTAATTCAGAATGGGAGTTTTGAGTCATTTTCAGCAGCCACAATAGTGGTGGGTGGTGGTGTTTTACTAATCGATTTGTATGTGCCTGGTGTTTAACTAGTTACCCTCAGTTTCCAACATCTTTCTTTTAAGGACTAGGTTTGAATTAGGGACTTTTTGTGATCTTACACATAATGCTTTTAGGTTTCTTACACTGTCAACCCAATATCTTTTTAAATGAATTATGACAGGGAATCATATATTAAACTAAGTGACAAACTGAGATGTTTTTACCCCAGTGTCAGGTTGGGGGTTCCTTCTCTTCTGAGCTCAACCCCACTCATCCCTGTCCTTCTTCTATTTCCTTGAGTATGGCAATGAACTGAAAGGATTCAGTTGGCAACCTGCTCCCTTCTGATTAGCTCAAAATGGGTTCCCCGTCATTATTTTCCTTGTTTGACAGACAATCTATTCAATTCCAGGATTGTGATAATGATGTTTTCTCTTACAGAGCTATTGTGCTACTTAATTAATGTTTATTACATACTTGGAGATCCTTGGATGGCAAATGATATTCTAGAGCCAAGTACATTATTATTTCAATAAAATTAATGCCAAGATGAATCATAATGTGGAAGGTGATGGCCTGGAAATTGTTTCCTATCACCAACTGGAAAGGATATATTTGTTTGGCAGCTTTCTAAGTACAGTATAAACAGGTGGCCATCCACAAGCTGATGTATAGAAGGGAAATAGGTTCATCCAGATAATTTAGATTTTAATTGAATTCTTTACAAAGTATATGAAGTTTGAGTTTCTTTGCAGGGAGGAGATTTTGATCAATTACTTTATTAAAGAGCCAATAGAGACCTATAAAGAAAAAAATAATAAAACACAATTAGATTTAACCAAAAAATGTTTTACTTTAGCATAGTGAAAAAGTATGAGCTTGGAGTTAAGTAAGATGGACTTAAATCCAGTGTCTGTCAAGTTGGGAATTCCATGACACACAGAGTAGATCTGTCTTGTTCACTGCCATTTTCCTGATCCTTGTTTCTACCTTATTCATATTTCTTCTTAATTAAATGTTCTGTGTTTTGATAGAGTCAAAAAGATAGATTCACCAGTTCTTTCCCTCTAGGCTTTGTAGTTTTTATATCTTTCATTAAAAAGTCTTCCCTTCAGGTACCTGGGTGGCTTAGTAGGTAGAGCATGTGACTCTTGACTATTGATCTCAGGGTTTGGGTTCAAGGCCCACCCTGGGCATAGAGCTTACGAAAAAGAAGAAGAAAGAAAGAAAGAAAGAAAGAAGAAAGAAAGAACAAGAAAGAGAAGAAAGAAAGAAAGAAGAAGAAAAGAAAAGAAAGAAAGAAAGAAAAGAAGAGAAAGGAAGGAAGTCTTCCCTTATTGAAGTATTTAAAATAAGTTCCTATATTTTATTCTATAGGTTTTACTTTTTATATATAATCCATTACTCTGTGGATTGCATTGCATTATTGTGGAGTAAAAATTATAAAAGTAGGAAAAGCATTAACAATCTAATTTGAATTTTAAAAATAAAAGATTTGGGGCACCTGTGTAACTTTTGATTTCAGTTCAGGTCATGATCTCAGGGTCATGAGATTGAGCCCCATGTTAGGCTCCAAGCTCAGCATGGAGTCCTGCTTGAGATTCTCTCTTTTCTTCTCCCTCAGCTCTTATCTACCACACGCCTCTCTAAAATAAATCTTTAAATCAATAAATAGAAATAACAGATGTATTTGGGAATAATTAACATACTAAGACACTGTCTTCTAATAATGAATTTTAGTATACATTTTTATTATTTTGTTTTTTCCCCAATAAGTCCTATACTTATTTGTTAAGAGTTGTTATAGTTTCCTGTACTAATGCCATAAGTGTATATGTTTTAAAAAAGCAATTTAAATATCTGGTTAAATGTCCTGAAGTTGGAAGTGCACATCAAGAAATATCTATATTTTTATCTAACAAGTGCCTTAAATAAATCGTTTAATCTTCCTCCCCTGCTGTGAAGGACCACTAAGATAGAAGCCATCGCTCTCAGATATTTGAGTTACAGAGAAACAAATTTTATCTCAGTAATTATAACCCACTTTGAGGTAATTAAAATGATGGCTCCAGTGTAGAATCCAATTTAAAATTTAAATCTCCCTTCAAGTTCATAGATTTTCCTTCTCCCTAGTTCAGGGCTGACTTAGGCCTAGGAGACCTGACAGAGAAGATTCTTTCCCTGTCTCTTCTCATTCATTTCCCAACCTCTCTACAATTTCTGGGTTCCCCTCCCTTGTCCAATGTAAGTGTGGTGTCAAAGCAAAGACTGCCCTGCACAAAGCTGAACAGACAAGGAGGATTTATTGCAGAATCTCGCAGTAGGCCAGAGAGGCCAGAGCTCAGTCTGAGCTCAGAGAGTTTTTAAAAGCTGGAGTGGGGAGGAGTCTTAGGCCACCTGTGTTTGCTAATTGGCTTTACCCACTGGAAAAAAACTTTTTCTTATCGTTACAGCAGGAAGTAGTTTTACAACATGGAGCAAGGCTCCCACCAGAGTTTGGTTCCTTTTTGTTGTTGTTGTTATGTCACTTTCATTTTATTTATTTATTTATTTATTTATTTATTTATTTTTTATTTATAAATTTATTTTTTATTGGTGTTCAATTTGCCAACTTATAGAATAACACCCAGTGCTCATCCCATCAAGTGCCCACCTCAGTGCCTGTCACCCAGTCACCCCCACCCCCCTCCCACCTCCCCTTCCACCACCCCTAGTTTGTTTCTCAGAGTTAGAAGTCAGAGTTTGGTTCCTGATAGGTACTCTGTCTTCCTCGAGGAGCACATTTCGAAGGATGGCTCTCAATCCTCCAGACAGGCATTTTAGGTTGTGACGCTGGCAAGAGGCTTTTAAAAAGATTTACATGTTAACAGGACAGAGAAAGAATTTATAAATACATTTTTCTAAAGTGAATGTTCTGAGGAAAGAAAGGTCAGGGCCTCCAGTGAGGGAGGCTGTCTGAAGTTTAGTTGAGCCAAGGGGAAGGTGAAGGCTGTCTTTGCACATTGTTGTCCTCTGTCTCATCTAAGCCAAAATTTAGAGGCAACAGGAAGCTCCTTTTTCATCTCTAATGTCTTCTAATTGTTTACGTAGGCATTTCCGAATACAATTAATTTTGTAAATTGATTTTTAAGAACTTTTACCTAGGGAATGAATTTTATAAAGGAATTGTTTCCCCTTTATTATAGGTTTGGAAATAAAGTACCGATTTATAAATATAGTCAAAGGTAATGTTTTCATTCTGTATGTTTTTTTCTTTTAGTTATTCATTTTCATCTCATAATGACAGAAATTCACTGACACTTTTTTTCTAGTACTTTTGAAATGTTATCTTTTATATTTAAATATTTAGTGCCTCGGAATTAATGTTAGTGAATTCTGTGTCACAGGGTTCTAGTAATTGTCCTCATTTGTGATGTATTAGAATTACCAATAACATAGTGTTATGCTAGGATTTGCTCTTTGGCATAATTCTCTATCTATAATGATGGTTACCATAGACTCTGGAGATGGAGTACTCAGGTTCAAGATCCAGCTTTTTTGCCTTTGATCCTATATCCTTAGTGGATATTTAACCTCTTAGCACCTAGTTTACTCATCTGTAAAGTTGAGATAAAAATAGTGCAATGGTAGGAAAAATTGTGATGATGTTCCCCCCAAGAGTCTCACCTTCTGGTTATTCCATCAAATGCTAACCTAGGTATCACTGTCTTGGGACTTTGCAGATAGAATTAAGGTTACTTATCAGCTGACATTAAGATAGAGAGGTTATCTTGAATTACACAGGTGAGCTCAAAAGTAGTTGCATGAGCCCTTAGATGCAGAAGAGGAAGAAAGAAGGAAGGAGGCAGCCAGAGATGCTTGTGTAAAGTAGAAGCAGGAGAGAGATTCCGTGTGTGAGAAGGACTTATCCCACAGTTGCTGACTGAACACATGTCAAGGAATGTGTGCAGCCACTAAAAGCTGAAAATGGTACTTGGCAGAGAGCCAGCAGGGAAATGGGGACCTCAGTCCTACAACCACAGGAAGTTAATTCAGCCAACATCTAAATGAGTTTAGAGGGTGATTCTTCCCTGAAGCCACCATTAAGGAATACAGCCCTGAGACACCTTGATTTTAGACTGGCAAAAATCTCATTGAACAACTAACCTACAGAAACTATGAATAGTAGGTTTGTTGTTTTAAGGCCCTAAATTTGAGGTGATTTGTCATGGCAGTGAGGGGGTTCAGGAAACACCCCACTCCACCTCCCCCTGGAATGTGCCTCTTTGTCATGTGGATTGTTTTGAGCTGAAGGCACGTGAGAGCCTTTGGGTTTAAGAGAAAGTTTTGTCCCTCCCTTAACCACACAGAAGAATCTAAATTGAGGGTCTTTCCCAAAATAAGGGCTATTAACAGAGATAATTTTTATCTGAGACCCATTTGTATAGTAGGGCAAACATCTCATTACCAAACATCTGTTCTCCGTATCACCCTGTGAAATGCATTCCTTTCCTCTGAACTCTCAGGCCCCTACCCCTTCTCCTTAATTCAGAGTGATGTATATCCCTCATTTTATCTGTCTTTGGAATTTCCATATCTATACTAAATGTAATTGTCTCCTGTTAATCTCTCATTTCAATTGGATTCTTAATCCAATTCTAGGACCTTTGAGGGGACAGGAATTCTTGCTCCTCCACAGCAATAATGGACAATGAACACAAGCACATAAGTGAAAGAATTATCATGCAAAAAAAAAAAAAAAGAATTATCATGCATATTAAACAAGTTCACTTGTGTTAAACACTAGGATAGTACCTAGCAGGAATTAAGTGATAAATTCTGACTTTCATTAAACTACTCCATATATTATTTCATTCTTGCACATCAGGTCTTATGTACTATATTGTTAGAATGCATATCAATAATTTGGTATAAAATATACTCATATTGGGTTTTCATATATAGTTTTTAAAAAACTTTTTTTAATTTTTATTTATTTATGATAGTCACAGAGAGAGAAAGAGAGGCAGAGACACAGGCAGAGAGAAGCAGGCTCCATGCACCGGGAGCCCGACGTGGGAATCGATCCTGGGTCTCCAGGATCACGCCCTAGGCCAAAGGCAGGCGCCAAACCGCTGCGCCACCCAGGGATCCCTCATATATAGTTTTTAAATATGTTCTCAGATAGCCTTACTCATTTATCATTCCTCATTTTTTCAAATTTAAATCACCATTGGCATTTTTATTAGAAATACTTTAACATGTATACAACTGATTCTACTTTCTGTTTGATTCTATTTATAAAAATAAAAGTTTTTAGCCAGACTGTTGTAATTGAACACTTATTACTATGTGCTCTCTCAAGAATTATTTTTGTAATTTCTCTTACTCTTACATTCATTTATATTATTTAGATCAGTTTTTCTTTTATTTTCAAGGATACATGTTACCCTTTAGTCGCATTTCATTCCCTGTTCTTTATACCTGTTATTTATTGTTGCATTATCAATAGCCTATATTTAATGTTCTTCTATTTTAAATATTTGTCTTTATTCTTTGGATTATAAGGGACATTCCTACAGTTCTCATTAGTATGACTAATTAAATTTTATATTGTTTTCATTAAAAAATAGGTCAAGTTTTACAAATGTTAAATTGTCTTATAATATTTTCATATCCCAGTGAGAGTGTCCCTCCCCTCCTCCCCACCTCTGCATGCTTTGTTACTGTCACTTACATTTTTCACTTGAGTTAATTGTTATCTCATCTCTTATCTATTTTATATGGTCAATATTTTCTTAAATTTTTAGGAGAACTCAATTATATTTTTCATATTTTTCTTCACTGCTATTTTACTTGTTATGTTGACTTTTTCTCATTGGCTTTATTAAGAGTTCAGATGTTCTTTGTTTCCCAGTCATTAAATGGGGAGAGCTCCGACTTGGCTCAGTTTTGACATAAACAGAATAGGTAAATTATTTCTGCTCTTCTAATTCTTCAAGTCAGAAATGAATCTGGATTGTAAAATGTGTCCCCAACTAGTATTCTACTGAAATGAAAGGGGGGAAAAAGAAATGAAAGGGCTTTCCTTTTTTTTAATGACAGGAATTTATTACTGGAATATTTGAAACAGTTCCTTCCTTTTCAGAAACAGTGCATGAGCATCTGTAACCCATTACACACCAACACTCCAGCTTTTTCTATCTCTGTCCTCCCTGTGATGAACCTCACATCTTAAGGTCTAACAGGTCACTGGATGTCCAGTGCAGCCCTGAAATGGAAATGGAAATGAATGAGAACTAGAGCATCCAATGTGGTTCACATTCTTGGAAAAACAAAACAAAACAAAATTTAAAAAAACAGAGGCTACTCCTGTAAGGTGTATGGATGTAAGTTTTGGCAAGAAAATGGAACATATATTTCTCCTTTCTGGTCTGGGAAGACTTGTTTTCTCTGGGATTGGATGGAAATCTGCCATCATATTCTCAACACCTTTCATTTTTTTGTGTTAAGGTCCTGTCTCTGCTATGGTTGGTGACAATTTCTTTGGGACCTGGGAAACTCTTGACCAGAGGTTCAGGTTTTAGTAGTTTGTATTTGTTTTTGTTTCAATTGTTTTTAAGAAGGGAAGAGAGAGAGTGAGCATGTGCATGCACATGCAGGGGAGAGGGACAGGGAGAGAATCGTAAGCAGGCTCCCTGCCGGTGTGGAGACCTACACAGCTAGATCCTACCACCCTGAGATCATGACCTGAGTGAAATCAAGAGTCAATCTTTAATGGACTGAGCCACCCAGGCACCCCCAGTTTTTAGTAGTTTTATAACATTGCATCTTTTTTCTGTGTTTTCATGAGTATTTCATGAGAAATAGGGAACTCAGCAGCCCTTGTTGGAAGTCATTATTTCAAACTGTAGAATTTCTTTATTTTTGCTGTATATTTCATTAAAGCAACTGGTACTAGAAAATCATCTAAGATTTTGGCAATAGATTGACTTTGGCTTTTCCTTGTAAAGATAAAATTTGGGTACTATTCTGTATTTTCTCAGATACTTGAAATATTTTGTGAAAACTAGGCAATGAAATGTCTGGTGACTTCTTAAATTCTGACTTTTACTTTGGATTTTTTATGAACACAAAATAAGCCAACTCAGCTTTCCATATTTTTTCAAATTATTTGGTCATAGCAGAGAAGATATTTTTACAATACTGTTTAGTCACACTTCTCAGGGGAGAAGTTCTCTATAGTTCTGTGTCAGTAGTAAACCAGCATAAGCCACAGATAATGATGTGACTACCCCAGGGCAATGCAACCACAGAAAGAATTCTCTATGTATGTGGACTGGAAGACTACATTTAGACAGTTATTAAACTCATTTATTAAACTCATTTTGAACAGTTGACATCATGAAATCTCAAATGTTTTGAGCTGTTTTAAGTAGGTCACAAAACTGTGTCTCACCCAACTTCTCCATTCCTATTATTGTTTTTCCATCTTACTCTTTTGAAAATAACTGACTTTCATGCAACCCTTTATCTTTTTTAAAAGCTGAAAGAGGGCCTTTATAAGCAGTGGAGTAGGAAAAAAAAGGAAAGAAAAAGCTTCAAAGGAAAACTGAAGCACAACTTGAAACTGTGTCACAGGGCTGGGAGCTGCTGAAACACGCAAAAAATGTTTTCAGACTTAAGGCAAGCTGCCTGAACAGAGCATGACTTCTCCAGTAACTTCTTTGGAGGGTTATAGCAGCAATGCCCTCACTGAATCACAGCTTCGAACCCCCGTTGAGGAGGTGTCTCTCCTTTCGATCAGTGTTAACGGGGGTTGACAACAAGCTGGCTAGCTTTTGAATCATTCCACTAAGGTTGTCCTGTTTGTGTATCTGTACTCCTGTCCTGGCCCTGTTCCTTTTTCTAGAATCATGAAACAAAGGAAGGAGAAAAGAGAATATATCAAGGTTTTTGATGGAAGAAACCATTCAGTGCTATCCTCTTCTCTTTCCTCAACTTGGACCCAGTCCAAGTCACAACCACAATATTTAGATGTGAAATGTCATTGATAATGTGAAAAAAATATGCTGTAGTCATATAAACAGCACACTCAGTAGAGTTCTCTCATGTTTGCAGGGCATGATCTTTATCTATTCATAAACAACAGATTACTGATTGCTTTAGACAACAACCACCTGAATATGCCTCACTGTTTTGTAAGGTATGAATATGGGCACACTCCTGGGTGGTTTTCCTGTTTCATGCCCTAGCAATGCCCCAGTGGTAGTATCTGGCTGGTGGTTAGATGGATCTGGATGGTTCAGGATGGCTTCACTCCTCTGTCTGGCACGTAGGGGAGGAAAGACTGAAGGCTGAGCTCAGAACCCCTCTTCCATATAATTTTAGGGCCTCCCTAGATGGTCTTCCCAGCTAAGTAGTTGGACATTTGGACATCTTTTATGGTAACTCAGGCTCCAAAAGGCTAAGATGGAAGTTGCTACATGTTTTAGAGTGTGAGCACAGACCTCTATTGATCAAAGCAGTTTTGAGCCAGCCCAGATTCAAAGGAAGTAAGAATAGACTCCAACTTTCCCTGAAAAAGAAAATTAAAAAATGTGTGGCATTCTTTTATACACCTCAGGACATGATACATATTCGGTGCTTAATACCAACATATGGAATATTTCATGTCCTTCACTTCACTTCCATCTGTGCATTCGACTCAATTCAGCACTGGGCAGACAAGAATTCACATTCAAATTTAGCGACCCCGTATTCCCTGTTCTGTGTACACATGTGCATGCGAGCAGGTCGCTGGCCCTGGCCCTTCTCTTTGTTCCTCTCTCTCCATGTCATCTGTGTTAGAGTGAATTTGAGCAGCTAGCCTGACTTCCAAAACATTTTAAAGTGTTGTGTGGTAAGAGGTGAGGAAGATAATTTCTCTCCAGGAAACAATATGGCACAAGTGCCATATATTCAGCAGTGGGTCAACCAAGTGTTACTTCAGGATTATAAATGAGAAACAAATTGCCAGTGGATGATGAACTGAGGCCTGACCTCTCCAAGCCCATCGTGGGCTTTCTCCTCGACAGGACATATTGACGGGAAGGACAACAAAACCAGAGCTAGTGAAATTGGAAGTGATAGGACGTCACATGGGGGTGGGGATAGCCAGGTTTTCTTATTTGTTTTCCTGACTATAATCGAATACAATTATGCGACAGAAAGACCAAGGGAGGGAGGGAGGTGGGCAAGGAAGGAGACAAGAAGGGGAAAGCCGAAAGCAGGGTTGGGGTGGGGGAGATGAAAGATACAGAAGATGAAAAATTGCTGGAGGAAAAAAACGGTTCTCCTAGTTAATTTCTTCAGCTCAGACCCAAATTAACTGTGTCCTACCAAGTATCCCTCAATACAAAATAAGCTTTATTTCTGTGCTGGCTATCCCTAAGTAAAATATTTTGAGCTGTTATAACTATTAGAAGGCAAGAATTGTTTCTTTTGTTTGCTTATTCCATGGCCTTTTCAGTATCTGACACAGTATGGTAGGAACTGTGTATATAATAAAACCAGGTTACATGAAAGAAAATATGACCGAATCTAAACATGCAACCAGATTAAGATATAATGAATGGATCACATGTACTGGCTTTATTGTTACATTAAACGCACCAATATACATCACCTTTGTAGATATGATCTAAGTAAAATTATTGAAATAATTAGATATTTGTGAATGGCCATAAGGTCCGTTTACACTTTTTTTTTTAAGGCTTTATCTATTTATTCATGAGAGACAGAGAGAGACAGAGACACTGGCAGAGGGAGAAGCAGGCTCCATGCAGGGAGCCTGACATGGGACTTGATCAGGGTCACACCCTGAGCTGAAGGCAGACGCTCAACTGCTGAACCACCCAGGAACTTCTTTTACATAAAAAAATAAATCTTAACCATTCTATCAATACCACCCAATTATATACTCATTTGCTTTTTTTTTTTTTATGGTCCCTCTTCCCCCATTAAAATACCATCCACAAGAATGAGGATTTTGTTTTGTTGATCATTATTTCCTAAGCAGTTAGAACTCTTTCCCAATGAAAGGTGCTCCATGAATATTGGATGAATAAACAGACACAATATAATAGTTACAAAGTCGAGAGGGCAGATGCTATCGATGAGCCAGCATGTCTGCCTTGGGCCATCTGAGGCCACTGGTAGCTAGAGACAGTTTGCAGCATTTCTTAATCAGAAGCCCTGGTCTGTCTCCCTTCTCTGCCTGAGAGCTTTCTCCACCACTAAGGGAGCTTGCTCTCCACCATCAGATGCAATTCTGTAGCTTATCGCCCTTGTGAGCAATGCTCCCCCTGGGGCAGGATGAGAGTTAACAGGAGAGTGCGAGAGTTGGCCTGCTTCCAGTAGGTAAGAGAGTCCTGGGGTGAGTTTCACAGTGCTGCTCAGAGGGCCCTACGGCCAGGCAGGATGGTGCCGTCCTTGCTCTTAGGAGCAACTTCCTCATGAATACATTCACTGTGGGCTCTTCTCTGTCCCACTCTCCTCTCTCTCTACTTGGGTTTCTCAGGACTACACTTTGGAGAACCCAAACTATGGACACTTAAAAGTCATTAACGAGCAAGTGTGTAATGATTAAACTTTTTTATTTTGTTATTTGTCTGAATCAAGGGGAAAAAAAAACAAATTCAGGAGTCATTAAAATTATGCATCAAAACAACTCAGTCAATACTTACAAAGTACTAATAGATTTCAGGCAGGTTTTGTCCAGGAGTGTGTATTCATCCTTATGCTTTATGCCAGTGCCTACATCCCTGCCACTCCTAAGTACCTTTCTAGGTTTAAGTTGTAGAAAAGAACTCATCTTAAGTAAAGCATAGATAATCTTATTTCATGTTTAACAGTTATTTTTCCTGGAACTTCAAAATTACAGTTCTTTTTTTAATTTATTCATTTATTGGATAGAGAGAGGAATGAGCACAAGCAGGGGGCAGGCAGGGGGAGAAGTAGAAGCAGGTGCCCTGAGAAAGAGGGAGCTTGACGTGGAACTCGATCTCAGAACCCTGGGATTATGACGCGACTGGAAGACGTTCAACAGACTGAGCCACCCAAGTGCCCTACATTTCAAGATAAGCAGTTAAAACACGGAAGAGTGACCTTTTTTTGTGTATTATCAATAAGAATCTTTAGGCTTTGTGTATAATCCTTCCAAGTGTCATTTTGAAGAGTATTTGTTTTCTAGTGAATTTTTCAAATACATTCCATCTGTGAAACATCTCTTTTTGAAAAGACGACCTTTAAACATGAAGTTGAAAAGAAATTTGTGATAACTAATTTTACCATTAAATGAGAAACATCAAAACTGATATGTTTTTATTGCTATATTACTTAGCAATAGTACTTTTTGATGTTTGGCATATTGATCTTTTTTTTTTTAAGATTTATTTATTTATTCAGAAAGAGAGAGAGAGGCAGAGGGAGAAGCAGGCTCCATGCAGGGAGCCCGACGTGGTACTCGATCCGGGGCCTCCAGGATCACACCCTGGGCTGCAGGCGGCGCCAAACTGCTGCGCCACCAGGGCTGCCCCTGGCATATTGATCTTGTGTGATTTAGCAAAATCACATAAAATGAGATCCATCCTTTTTGTTACCAAAAACATACTACTCGCTAACCTATGTGAAAAGAAAGTGAAAAAGAAGAGAGATTATGAGAAGGTTGTATCTTAGCACCTCTCTTTGTATGTGCCATGTAAGAAGGTCGCATTAAAATTGCTACACCTTATTGCTAAATCAGATGACCATAATGAGTTTTTGGTGTTTTATAAGCCTCATAATCACAGTGTTTGGAAAAAAAATAGGCAAGTTTATTTCACTTTTATGTAATAGTTCTAAATTAATTGTCAACATTCACAAAACAATTTTGTTCTACATGGACACTTGGCAGCTTGGATATCTCCAGCGTCATGAAACCACATCCCATACAGCATTTCCATTGTCTCAAAGCTGAATCAGCTTGGTCCCTAGCAGCTCTGTCAGTGGAGAGGATAAGGCCACAATCCTGAGGACTCAACATGGAAGTGGAAAACATCACTTCTGCTCACACTCCATAGGTAATTTGCTTAGGTAGACACTCCTCCCTGGGAGGGAAGAGAGAGAAATATGTTGTTCCCATGTTCCCAGAAGGAAGGAAAGACAGGTTTTGGAGGACCGCTCACTACTCCCTAAGCAAACAGTTAAGGCTTTCGGTGTAATAGGTATACCTATTACAGGTATAAAAACATTTTGTGTGATTTTAGAATTCTTGAGATTGGTCTGAGTTTAAAAGGCGGTATCTGTAATATTCATTCCCATTGTGTGTGCCTAAGAAATGGTGTCTACCAGTCTTATGAACAAGGATTCTAGTTTTTAATGTATAAATTAAATCTAGTTTATGCCATGTTTTAATAAAATATCAATGCAAAACAATTAGTGACTTTTCACATTCAAAGAAGTTTAGTGGCAAAATGTCTCCTGTAGGCATGTCTAACTACTTGTGCACAGATTTATTTCAAAGTCGTTACAGAATCGTTCTGATTCATAACATTCTAGATTTTTGTCAAAGCTTAAAAATAGCAATTGCCATCATTGCACACATCCTTCCTTGGTGATGAAATCCATGACACCTCGCAAGTAGGTAAGGACAGCTTTTTTTTTCGATGACCGTATGCATAATATTAGTCACATAACAAACAAATAATCTTCAAATCCTCTGCTACTGCCATGCCTTTGAGAGCAGAAAATATCAATAATTTCATCTTCCAACACATCTTAACATATAGGTGGAGACATTGATTAGCCAGATGCACAACATGTTTAGAAACATTCACACTTTGAATACTTATCACTATAATTATAATTATTTAATAATTGTCTCAGCCTTCTGTTTCAGAAACATCAGTCTTCTTTGCATTGTTCTATTGTGTAGAGATTGAAAGCTATAGATTTAAAATTGATGATTTGTATACACTACTATAGCATTAATTTTACAAAATAGAGAGGCTTACATGAGCCAGCTTGATAATGGTGTCATCTAGCTTCGTGAAATAATTTCTCAAGAATACTTATTTATGAAATAAAGTAGATCTAACGCACATAAAAAATGCAGGGATATTTATCTATTTTGTATTATTTATTCATGATACTTCTCTTTTCCTCACTCTTGCCATGGTTTAATATGGAGAAAAAAAATTCTACTTTTCCAGTGAACTTTGCCTTGACCAGGTATTTTTTTTCCTTTTCCTTTTCTTTTTCTTTTCTTTTTTCTTTTCTTTTTCTTTTTCTTTTCTTTTTTTTTTCTTTTTCTTCTTTTCTTTTTCTTTTTCTTTTTCTCTCTTTTTTCTCTTTCTTTCTTCTTCTTTCTTTCTTTCCTTTCTTTCTTTCTTTCTTCTTTCTTCTTCTTCTTCTTCTTTCTTTCTTTCTTTCCTTCCTTCCTTTCTTTCCTTTCCTTTCCTTTCCTTTCCTTTCCTTTCCTTTCCTTTCCTTTCCTTTCCTTTCCTTCTTCTTTCTTTCCTTCTTTCTTCTTCTTTTTTTTGCCACTGGAATGCAAATAGAACAGATTTACCATTACCGAGCAGAGGTTTTTAGAGATGTGTGTTTCCACTCACCACTCTGGGAACACATCCCATGTAAGATAGGCCCCTTCATCCTGGATCCCAAAGTGAGGAAACACACAGAGGAGTGTCTCATCCAGCTTGCATCCTACATCCAGGTCCAGCAACGATAAACCCAGTAGAGTGCTCAAGAGTCATAATAGACTCTCAGACGCTGAAGCAAGACATAAATGCAAGGCATTATGAACATCGAAGTTGCCAGCGGAATATTGTGTATGATCACGACAGAACCAGACTGATGCCAAGAGTGGCACCAGATGTAGAATGTTGCCAGGACAAAACCTCAACAGCGTGGTATTTGCATTAGAGACTCATGGTTCAGGCATTCGGCTGTTATTGCAGATGCATATTCAGCCCATGTAAAATAGTGGGATGAAATTTGGTAAAACTGTCACCTGACATAACTTTGGGGTAGAACTGTTCCAAATGAGCCCTGGAACAAGGGCACAGGAGTTCCCTGAGCTGGAGTGGTTTCTGCTTGTTCTGAGCAGAAACAGGAAGAGGCACTGTATGTTTCTGTTTACTCCTCTGAATCCTTCCTCTTCCCTGAAACCCCATGTCCCAGAGGAGAGGAGCTCCTTCAGGTTGTGTCCTAGAATGAGGAGACTTTAATCCCACACTTAATCTGTGGCTAATCACAGCTAAATCTAGCAGAGGTCCTCTCCGCAAATTACAGCATATAGTTTAGTAGAGAAGCCCAAAAATGCATAGACCTGTGAGTCATTAACATTTGTCACTGTCACTCACTGGTTTCCAGGGTTATTATATGCATATGGCAGGGCAGATATAGACAACTAGATTTTCCTTTACACTGTCAGAAATATTGTTTGTCATTAAAATATTTTGAAAAAAATGCTTTGATTTTTTTCTTTTCTACAATATTTTAAAGTATTCATGAAATGGTTGCATTTATAATCCATCTAAATGTTCATCCTTTTATAGTTTTGTATTATATTGCTTCCCCATGTCTTAGAATCATCATATAGTCTTTTTTTTTTAAAGTTCTATTTGCCTAATGTATGTGTCTGGGATATCAGACTTCAGATTCTTTTTTTTTTTTTTAATTTTTATTTATTTATGATAGTCACAGAGAGAGAGAGAGAGGCAGAGACACAGGCAGAGGGAGAAGCAGGCTCCATGCACCAGGAGCCCGACGTGGGACCCGATCCCGGGTCTCCAGGATCACGCCCTGAGCCAAAGGCAGGCGCCAAACGCTGCGCCACCCAGGGATCCCTAGACTTCAGATTCTTAAAGGGAAAAATTAATTGTTTTTTTTTTTTGGAAAAATTAATTGTTGATTACAATCAGCAGTTGAGCCAATTAAAAAAATAATTTCTGCTAAAATAGTTGGTGTTTAAATTGCATATAATATTTCACTAAAGGAATACATCAATAATTTACCTAGAGATAATGTTTTAGCAAGCAATGTTTAAAAGAATTTAGACTAATGAATTGCATAATCATTCACAAAATCAGTCATTATCGATCAAAGATTCCTTCAATAATTTGTCTAATGTTCAGATTTTAGATTTGTAATTACAAGGTTTTTTTTTTAATTTATTTATTTATGATAGTCACAAAGAGAGAGAGGCAGAGACACAGGCAGAGGGAGAAGCAGGCTCCAGGCACCGGGAGCCCGACGTGGGATTTGATCCCGGGTCTCCAGGATCGCGCCCTGGGCCAAAGGCAGCGCCAAACCACTGTGCCACCCAGGGATCCCTAATTACAAGGTTTTAAGGGCTACTCCAATCAGCTGTATAAATCCATAACTTTCCCAAAAAGTAAAATATTGTATACTAAATCAGACTTCTATGATGATTAGAAAGGTAAATTTATTTCAAAAATCAATGTGTTTGTAGCTGATATGCAGTATTTGATCTAAATTCCATGCTAAAATAAAAGTTGGTAATATTATTATATAATAATAGTTTGAAGCAAGCAGACCCAGTCAGAACCCAGGAGCAGGTCCCACAGGACTAGCCAAGCGGGTCTTTGGCTGCGTGTAGGGGAGGACTCAAACATGAGCCAGAGAAACTGAAAAGAGGTTATCGTGTAGTGTAAACGACAGGTATAGCAGACAGAGTGTCTGGACTTGGAAAGGAGAGTGAATCTTGATGTCATGTAGAGCTAAGGGGTTATTTAGGAAAGGTTCGAGGGTACACATTCCTCCAGGAATTCAGGGTAGGTTCCAATCAAGGCAGATGTGAAGTGAACAATAGGTGCTACTCCATAAATAATCAAAGCATTGATGCCAGTATCAGCCCAGGTTGGTTTGAAGCTAAGTCCTGGAACGTGTTTGGGATCTGGCTCTTGTTAGGTGTTTCAGGTGTTTGGGGCCTAGGGCAAAATTCAGAGAATGATTAACTTTCTTGCTTTCCCTGGAAGTGGGGTCTTTGGCTTATTCAGAGGCAAAATGTGGAACATGAGTAAATGGGGCCTAGCAGAAAACCAGCAGAGAGGGAGCTGGAGTCCCGTCTGCCCCCCCACCCTACTAGTTTTGACTCTTCTTGTAAAATGATCCCTGAATAACTTCTGTGTCCTTTTTGAGTAACCTGATTTTCCTGAAGGTCCTTTTGTTAAGTCATCCCTACATTGAGTCAATCCAGTACCTCTTTTACTTATAAAATATATCTCAGTCTATTACTTATCGGTTGTGCAAAGTGAAGAAAAAATTCATTTTTGTCATATTTCCTCATTTAAATGTGGACAATAATATTCTCATGTAGTTACTGTGAATAAATTTTTTAACACAAAACAGAGTATCCAGTATATAATAAGTATATAAATGTTTGTGCATTTCCACGTCACTGAGAAATCCCCACCTCTTCCCTGTGTAATCACCTATCTTGTTTCCAGAAGTCTTCTTTATTCAAAAATGAATTTTCTCTTTGTACTTAGCATGCCTACGGGTAGTAGACAAAATATGTCCTTATACAAAGGAAAGCAATGTGCGTCCGTATACATACCAGTTATAATTCTCAACATTGATATAAGTAGCTATACTCTTAGAGAATTATACATGGATATGTATGTGCACGTGCCTGGGTGCATTTATCTACATGTTCAGATTAGTAGAGAAGAGGGAAAGGATATACTTTGTAATAGACAATATAGCATCTGTTGGAGTATAGATGATAAAAATAATAACGTGTGGCCTTTGAGTCATTTTGGAAGTCACCCTTCTTCTCAAATATAAGGGAATCAAGTCAAATTCTTTAATTTGGAAAAATTTTTAAAAATTTGACGACAATTAAGACTCATGTTTCTAACAAGGGCCCATTTGTTGGGCTGTCACAATAAAATTAACACCAGCATTTATGAGGCCCTGGCTCTTTTCTCCTGGAGGAACTATCTTGCCCATTGTTTGTCATGACCCCTGGCTCTACATGTCAAGAAACTCTTCTTTCTCGTTGTGCTCTTTGGTCACAGCTTCTGTGAACGGGTATTCTGGGCCCTCCATCCTTGGTATCATACTCCCTCTAAAGACTACTGCTTATGGAAGACTAATGGTCTGTGATTCCAAAAGTCAGTGGTGCGTTTAGTTCAACCTCATGGTTTCTTTGCTAACAAGATCCCTTCACAAGTTCAAGTTCGCTAGACATTGCATTTGTCACTAATGGCAGGCAGTTTTCCCCAATCATATGTATCAAATCTGCTTTATTTTCTGCTGCTTTGCTCCCATGTGCCCCACCTCAATTCAGTTCTCAAATTTGAGCACTCTCCCTGCTCCCTTCCTCCCTCCCTCTCTCTCTTCTCTCTCTCTCTCCCTTTCTCTCACACTGTCCAATAGAGATATTTTACTGAAACTCTGGATCTTCCATTGTTTGGAGTTAGAATCGGTGGCTTCAGCTTAGAAAGCCCTTCATCCCTTCATCTGTGCCCGCCAGCTGGCCAGTTCGTTTAGGTATAAACCCGTCTCTTCCCACATGGGTTTTAATCCAGCCCACAGAAGCTCGCACAACCTAGCAAGGGTTCATATTCTGAGTCCCTGTTTCTAGTTTCTCCCCTGGAACTTTGACCCAGCAAATACATGTGGGTTTTTTTTGTTTTTTGTTTGTTTTCTTTTTTCTTCCTTGTTGCAGATGATTAAGTACATCTTTTCTGTTACAAACATGGATTACTGTTTTTAAAGTCTCCAGTATTAGTTTTCTCACTTTTTGCCATGCAGCTGTTAAGTCAATGCCACATATTTTGGGGTTGGCT
>NW_023329895.1:0-29076 GCF_011100685.1 Canis lupus familiaris | reverse complement strand
ATGAAGGATAATTTTATCATCAAATGCCAGGGAAGTTCAGGAGAATAAAACTAAGGCGAGGGATCCCTGGGTGCACAGCAGTTTGGCGCCTGCCTTTGGCCCAGGGCACGATCCTGGAGACCCGGGATCGAATCCCACGTCGGGCTCCCGGGCATGGAGCCTGCTTCTCCCTCTGCCTGTGTCTCTGCCTCTCTCTCTCTCTGTGACTATCATAAATAAATAAAAATTTTAAAAAAAGAAAGAAAAAAAACTAAGGCGAGGCTATCACATCTGGTGGTGTATCAGTGACAAATTATACAGATGTTCAGAAAGGAGTAGGTGGTGAGGAAAGGGAGACCACAAAGACAAATGAGTTAAAAAACATTGCCAATCAAGTTGAGGAGAAGATTAACACAATCAAAAGAAGCTATTTGATTGTTTTGATGGTAGGATGTTGTGTTTAGGATGGGGAGACCTAAGAACAGGCAGTGAAAAGATATAATGATGAGGGAGGATTGAGAGGAAGGAAATAGTTACATTCTGGAATCGTTGACTATCTACGTAGATGAGTCAAGATAGTTAAGTACAATTCCTTAATTTTACTCAAAAATAATAGTTAGCCCTAGCATTCAATATTCTGTTAAAGAACATTTATAGTATATTACCTCAAGGACAAAAATTAAGGCACAAAACCCCCAAATATTATTGAGAAATAAAGGATGGCCTTCCCTTCATCTCTCTGTCTTTCTGTCTCTGTCTCTCTCTCACACACACACACCATACACATAGAGCCATGAGAATTTCAAAAATACTTTCTTGACTATTTTTCCAGGCAAGTGGTTTGATGAGCCAAGTTAAGTACATATTGACCATAAAATTATTTCACACAAGCAAGTAAATTAAGTAAAATCCAATATTTTCAGTGCTGAAGCCTGATCCTAGGTCCTGTGGGGAGCAGAGCTTTGCATTAAAAAATTAGAATAAGATTCATTTTATGCCAACCTGATTTCTTATTTAAATGGTTCTTTATAAATTTGGATTTCCTTTGCTTACCAATTTGGCTTCTTTCCCTTTATCATGTGTGGTAGAATTAAAGTAAAGTCTATCAAAGATATTTTCCCTTGAAATAGCAAAATTTCAGTTCAGAGATAGAGAGCTTGTTAAGCTTGTTGTTTAACACATTTTTAACAATTTAACATAACTATACCTACTCAAAGGTTTTTGTGGTAATAGTCATGACATAGAGCTTTTCTTTCTATTGCTAACTACTGAAATAAGAAAAATACTGCGGTTTTTGATAGAGAGAATAGCAAAACCAGAATTTTCAGAGAAAATTCAAATGTCTTGTTAAAATAAATGAATAACTGCCGAAAAAAGAATGTAATTCCCTATAATTAACCATTTCTATGTGAGATATCTGTGATTCCTAAAACACACACACACACACAACACAACACACACCAACACACATGTTTTGTCAGCAGTAACTGAACAATCACTTGTAGTTCTTGGAGTACCCTATGGTTTTCCACACTTCTGGGCTTTGGACAGTTTCTGTCCCTTTGGCCTATAATGCTTTCAAGTTGCCTATAACTGCCATTCAACACTTAGTTCTAGTAATCCCATGCTGGGAAAACCTTTGCTGAGTCACTCAGGCAAAATAAGCTCTAATCATATCTTCTACATTTCCTTACCAATCATCATCCTGCTTGTTGTATGCCTAGTACTTTGCATGGTTGCCTAAAACACATAGGAGCTCCACATTTATTGGCTGAATGGAGCATCAATTAACCCATCTGGATGCAGAGACGTGGAAAAGGGAGACTGCACTCTGGAGTACTTTTTATTATTTTTTTTATTTTTATTTTTTTTTAATTTTTTATTGGTGTTCAATTACTAACATACAGAATAACCCCCAGTGCCCGTCACCCATTCACTCCCACCCCCCCCGCCCTCCTCCCCTTCCCCCACCCCTAGTTCATTTCCCAGAGTTAGCAGTCTTTACGTTCTGTCTCCCTTTCTGATATTTCCCAACATTTCTTCTCCCTTCCCTTATATTCCCTTTCACTATTATTTATATTCCCCAAATGAATGAGAACATATAATGTTTGTCCTTCTCCGACTGACTTACTTCACTCAGCATAATACCCTCCAGTTCCATCCACATTGAAGCAAATGGTGGGTATTTGTCATTTCTAACAGCTGAGTAATATTCCATTGTATACATAAACCACATCTTCTTTATCCATTCATCTTTCGTTGGACACTGAGGCTCCTTCCACAGTTTGGCTATCGTGGCCATTGCTGCTATAAACATCGGGGTGCAGGTGTCCCGGCGTTTCACTGCATCTGTATCTTTGGGGTAAATCCCCAACAGTGCAATTGCTGGGTCGTAGGGCAGGTCTATTTTTAACTCTTTGAGGAAACCTCCACACAGTTTTCCAGAGTGGCTGCACCAGTTCACATTCCCACCAACAGTGTAAGAGGGTTCCCTTTTCTCCGCATCCCCTCCAACATTTGTTGTTTCCTGCCTTGTTAATTTGCCCCATTCTCGCTGGTGTGAGGTGGTATCTCATTGTGGTTTTGATTTGTATTTCCCTGATGGCAAGTGATGCAGAGCATTTTCTCATATGCATGTTGGCCATGTCCATGTCTTCCTCTGTGAGATTTCTCTTCATGTCTTTTGCCCATTTCATGATTGGATTGTTTGTTTCTTTGGTGTTGAGTTTAATAAGTTCTTTATAGATCTTGGAAACTAGCCCTTTATCTGATATGTCATTTGCAAATCTCTTCTCCCATTCTGTAGGTTGTCTTTTAGTTTTGTTGACTGTATCCTTTGCTGTGCAAAAGCTTCTTATCTTGATGAAGTCCCAATGGTTCATTTTTGCTTTTGTTTCTTTTGCCTTCGTGGATGTATCTTGCAAGAAGTTACTGTGGCCGAGTTCAAAAAGGGTGTTGCCTATGTTCTTCTCTAGGATTTTGATGGAATCTTGTCTCACATTTAGATCTTTCATCCATTTTGAGTTTATCTTTGTGTATGGTGAAAGAGAGTGGTCTAGTTTCATTCTTCTGCATGTGGATGTCCAATTTTCCCAGCACCATTTATTGAAGAGACTGTCTTTCTTCCAATGGATAGTCTTTCCTCCTTTATCGAATATTAGTTGACCATAAAGTTCAGGGTCCACTTCTGGGTTCTCTATTCTGTTCCACTGATCTATGTGTCTGTTTTTGTGCCAGTACCACACTGTCTTGATGACCACAGCTTTGTAGTACAACCTGAAATCTGGCATTGTGATGCCCCCAGATATGGTTTTCTTTTTTAAAATTCCCCTGGCTATTCGGGGTCTTTTCTGATTCCACACAAATCTTAAAATAATTTGTTCTAACTCTCTGAAGAAAGTCCATGGTATTTTGATAGGGATTGCATTAAACGTGTATATTGCCCTGGGTAACATTGACATTTTCACAATATTAATTCTGCCAATCCATGAGCATGGAATATTTTTCCATCTCTTTGTGTCTTCCTCAATTTCTTTCAGAAGTGTTCTATAGTTTTGAGGGTATAGATCCTTTACCTCTTTGGTTAGGTTTATTCCTAGGTATCTTATGCTTTTGGGTGCAATTGTAAATGGGATTGATCCTTAATTTCTGTTTCTTCAGTCTCATTGTTAGTGTATAGAAATGCCACTGATTTCTGGGCATTGATTTTGTATCCTGCCACGCTACCGAATTGCTGTATGAGTTCTAGCAATCTTGGGGTGGAGACTTTTGGGTTTTCTATGTAGAGTATCATGTCATCGGCGAAGAGGGAGAGTTTGACTTCTTCTTTGCCAATTTGAATGCCTTTAATGTCTTTTTGTTGTCTGATTGCTGAGGCTAGGACTTCCAGTACTATGTTGAATAGCAGTGGTGAGAGTGGACATCCCTGTCTTGTTCCTGATTTTAGGGGAAAGGCTCCCAGTGCTTCCCCATTGAGAATGATATTTGCTGTGGGCTTTTCATAGATGGCTTTTAAGATGTCGAGGAATGTTCCCTCTATCCCTACACTCTGAAGAGTTTTGATCAGGAATGGATGCTGTATTTTGTCAAATGCTTTCTCTGCATCTAATGAGAGGATCATATGGTTCTTGGTTTTTCTCTTGCTGATATGATGAATCACATTGATTGTTTTACGGGTGTTGAACCAGCCTTGTGTCCCAGGGATAAATCCTACTTGGTCATGGTGAATAATTTTCTTAATGTACTGTTGGATCCTATTGGCTAGTATCTTGTTGAGAATTTTTGCATCCATGTTCATCAGGGATATTGGTCTGTAATTCTCCTTTTTGGTGGCGTCTTTGTCTGGTTTTGGAATTAAGGTGATGCTGGCCTCATAGAACGAATTTGGAAGTACTCCATCTCTTTCTATCTTTCCAAACAGCTTTAGGAGAATAGGTATGATTTCTTCTTTAAACGTTTGATAAAATTCCCCTGGGAAGCCATCTGGCCCTGGACTCTTGTGTCTTGGGAGATTTTTGATGACTGTTTCAATTTCCTCCCTGGTTATTGGCCTGTTCAGGTTTTCTATTTCTTCCTGTTCCAGTTTTGGTAGTTTGTGGCTTTCCAGGAATGCGTCCATTTCTTCTAGATTGCCTAATTTATTGGCGTATAGCTGTTCATAATATGTTTTTAAAATCGTTTGTATTTCCTTGGTGTTGGTAGTGATCTCTCCTTTCTCATTCATGATTTTATTAATTTGAGTCTTCTCTCTCTTCTTTTTAATAAGGCTGGCTAATGGTTTATCTATCTTATTAATTCTTTCAAAGAACCAACTCCTGGTTCTGTTGATCTGTTCCACAGTTCTTCTGGTCTCGATTTCGTTGAGTTCTGCTCGAATCTTTATTAACTCCCTTCTTCTCTTGGGTGTAGGATCTATTTGCTGTTTTCTCTCTGGCTTCTTTATGTGTAAGGTTAGCTTTTGTATTTGAGTTCTTTCCAGTTTTTGAATGGATGCTTGTATTGCGATGTATTTCCCCCTTAGGACTGCTTTTGCTGCATCCCAAAGATTTTGAACGGTTGTATCTTCATTCTCATTAGTTTCCATGAATCTTTTTAATTCTTCCTTAATTTCCTGGTTGACCCTTTCATCTTTTAGCAGGATGGTCCTTAACCTCCACGTGTTTGAGGTCCTTCCAAACTTCTTATTGTGATTTAGTTCTAATTTCAAGGCATTATGGCCTGAGAGTATGCAGGGGACAATCCCAATCTTTTGGTATTGGTTCAGACCCGATTTGTGACCCAGTATGTGGTCTATTCTGGAGAAAGTTCCATGTGCGCTTGAGAAGAATGTGTATTCAGTTGAGTTTGGATGTAAAGTTCTGTAGATATCTGTGAAATCCATCTGGTCCAGTGTATCATTTAAAGCTCTCGTTTCTTTGGAGATGTTGAGCTTAGAAGACCTATCGAGTATAGAAAGAGCTAGATTGAAGTCACCAAGTATAAGTGTATTATTATCTAAGTATTTCTTCACTTAGGTTAATAATTGATTTATATATTTGGCAGCTCCCACATTCGGGGCATATATATTGAGGATTGTTAAGTCCTCTTGTTGAATAGATCCTTTAAGGATGATATAGTGTCCCTCTTCATCTCTCACTACAGTCTTTGGGGTAAATTTTAGTTTATCTGATATAAGGATGGCTACCCCTGCTTTCTTTTGAGGACCATTCGAATGGTAAATGGTTCTCCAACCTTTTATTTTCAGGCTGTAGGTGTCCTTCTGTCTAAAATGAGTCTCTTGTAGACAGCAAATAGATGGGTCCTGCTTTTTTATCCAGTCTGAAACCCTGCGCCTTTTGATGGGGTCATTAAGCCCGTTCATATTCAGAGTTACTATTGGAGATATGAGTTTAGTGTCATCATGATATCTATTCAGTCCTTGTTTTTGTGGATTGTTGCACTGGACTTCTTCTTAAAGGGGAATTTTAAGAGTCCCCCTTAAAATTTCTTGCAGAGCTGGTTTGGAGGTCACATATTCTTTCAGTTCCTGCCTGTCTTGGAAGCTCTTTATCTCTCCTTCCATTTTGAATGAGAGCCTTGCTGGATAAAGTATTCTTGGTTGCATGTTCTTCTCATTTAGGACCCTGAATATATCCTGCCAGCCCTTTCTGGCCTGCCAGGTCTCTGTGGAGAGGTCTGCTGTTACCCTAATACTCCTCCCCATAAAAGTCAGGGATTTCTTGTCTCTTACTGCTTTAAGGATCTTCTCCTTATCTTTGTAATTTGCAAGCTTCACTATTAAATGTCGAGGTGTTGAACGGTTTTTATTGATTTTAGGGGGGGGATCTCTCTATTTCCTGGATCTGAATGCCTGTTTCCCTTCCCAGATTAGG
This sequence comes from Canis lupus familiaris, assembly GCF_011100685.1. Classification (NCBI taxonomy): domain Eukaryota; kingdom Metazoa; phylum Chordata; class Mammalia; order Carnivora; family Canidae; genus Canis; species Canis lupus. Next base: position 22,726 of record NW_023329895.1, on the reverse strand, counting down.
AAAGTTTTCAGCTAGAATTTGTTCAAATACATATTCTGGCCCTCTGTCCCTTTCGGCGCCCTCGGGAACACCAATTAAACGTAGGTTTTTCTTCCTCAGGCTGTCGTTTATTTCCCTTAATCTATCCTCATGGTCTTTTAATTGTTTGTCTCTTTTTTCCTCAGTTTCCCTCTTTGCTATCAACTTGTCTTCTATGTCACTCACTCGTTCTTCCACCTCGTTAACCCTCGTCGTTAGGACTTCTAGTTTGGATTGCATCTCAGTCAATTGATTTTTAATTTCTGCCTGATTAGCTCTAAATTCTGCAGTCATGAAGTCTCTTGAATACTTTATGCTTTTTTCTAGAGCCACCAGTAGCTGTATAATAGTGCTTCTGAATTGGCTTTCTGACATTGAATTGTAATCCAGATTTTGTAACTCTGTGGGAGAGAGGACTGTTTCTGATTCTTTCTTTTGAGGTGAGGTTTTCCTTCTAGTCATTTTGCTCAGTGCAGAGTGGCCAAAAGCAAGTTGTATTGGGAAAAGGAGAAAAAGGAGAGAAAGAAGGAAAGAAAAGAGAAAGAGAAAAAAAAGGAAGAAAAAAAAACGAAAAAGAAAAAAAAAAAAGGGAAGAAGAAGAGAAAGAAAAAGAAAGGAGAAAAAAAAGGGGGATGGGGGAAGGAAACAAATCAAAAAGCAAAACAAAACAAAACAGAAAAAAAAAAAAAAAGAACCACGGGGGAGTATCTTCTGATTCTGTGTACTTTAAGTCCCATGGCTTCCTCTGGAAGTTGTCAATCAGTCCAGCTGGTCTTCTGGGGGAGGGGCCTGTTGTGCTGATTTTCAGGTGTGAGCACTTGGGGGAGCTGCTGTGCCCCTGCCTGGTGCAGGGCTCAGTGGGGGTTGTTTACCCCGTGAGGCCCCTGGAGCAACAGCCCTAGTGGCGGGGCCAGCTCTGCAGCCCTGGATTCAGCCCCCGCAGGAACTCCGGAGCTCTCCGTCTGCAGGGCCTGGAGGCTCTGGGCGGGGCCGCTGATCTGCTTAGCTCCGGGCAGGAGCGTCCTCGCTGTCCTGGGCCCTCCCGGCCTCTGCCTGTCCCGGGGGAGGCCGGATCCTGGGCTGTGTCCCGGCGCCCTGTGCTCCGGGGCCTGCGCTGGTGGATTCGCGCTCCTGGAACCGCGCAGCCCCCTCCGCACGGAGCCTCTTCCTCTGCCCGAGCCCCTCCGAGCTGCTCCCGCCCCGCAGCCCCCTCCGCGGAGCCGCCCCCGAGCCCCCCCGAGCTGCTCCGGTCCCGCCTGCGCGCTGCAGCCCTTAGGGAGCTCGGCGCACTCTCCCGGGGCGCAGGTCCCTGTTGTGTCCCCGGGAGCCCGAGGGCATCCCCGCCCTCCTGGGTCCTGCTCCACCTCCCCGCGAGCCCCTTTCCGCCCGGGAAGGTCGGTGCAGCTCCTGCGTCTCCGGGACGGGGCTCTCCTGTCCTGGGGACACTCGCCCCGGCCTCAGCCCGGCTCCTCGCGGGGCCCCTCCCCCTTGGAGGCCTTTGTTTCTTTATTTCTTTTCCCCCGTCTTCCTACCTCGATAGAAGCGCGAACTCTTCTCACTGTTGCATTCCAGGTGTTCTCTCTTTAATTCTCAGGCCGAATTCATAGATTTTCAGGATAATTTGAAGGTTTTCTAGGTAATTTGGTGGAGACAGGTGATTTGGAGACCCTGCTCTTCCGCCATCTTGCCCCTCCCCTCTGGAGTAACTTTTTATTAAAAAGATGTAGTTCCCTAAATGTACAATGTAAAGGATATGTATGGTAGGCTGAATAACGGCTCCCAAAGCTATGCAGGTCCTAATTTCTGAAATCTGTGAGTGTTGATTTATAAGGGAAAAACAGACTTGGCAGAGGTGATTCAATTAAGGATCTTGAGATGGGGTGAGTATCCTGGATTAACTGGGTGGGCCAAATGATGTAATCACAAGGTCCTTAAAAGGAGCTAGAAGGAGATTTGACATAAGAGGGAGAAGGCAATGTAATGATGGAAGCAGTGGTAGAAACGTGATGAGAAGAGAGGTGTGAACCCAGCAATGAGGAGAGCCTCCAGAAGCTAGGATAGGCAAGGTAACATATTCTCTCCCTACAGTTTCTGGAGGAATGTAGTCCTGAGGATACTTCGATTTTAGTCCAGTGAGGTTCATTTTGGACTTCTGACTTGCAGGACTATCGGAGAATAAATGCACCTTATTTTAAGCCACCAAGTTTATGGTAATTTGTTACAGCAGAGGAAAGCAATACAGCATGGAAACCCCGCTTTCCCTCTAGAATTCCAAGTACCCTTACAGCTACCTACCCCTGGCATAGTGTCTGGAGTAGAAAGGAATCAGTACTAGTTTAGAGCCAAAATACCTGGGCTCAAGTCTTGATCTACTGATTCTTAGCAGGACATTTTTGTCAGACATAGATAGACCTACAGGGTATTATGTTAAATTAAGTAAGTCAGACTGAGAAAGACAAACACCGTACGATTTCACTTATATGTGGAATCTAAGAAAACAAATGAATAAACAAACAAACAAAAAAACAGAATCAGACCTGTAAATATAGAAAACAAACTAACGATTCCCAGAGGGGAGACATGGAGGGATGGGCAAAATGGGTGAAGGAGAGTGGGAGATACAGATTTCCTGTTATGAAATGAATAAATCATGAGGATGAAAGGTACAGTACAGAGAATATAGTCAATAGTACTGTAATAGCATTGTATAATGATGGATGGTAGCTACACTTGTGAACATATAGCATAATGATAGACTTTTCCAATCACATGCTGTACATCTGAAACTAATGTTAACATTGTGTGTGAACTATATTCAAAAAAACTTATTTAAAAAAAATTCTACTTATTTATTCATGAGAGACACAGAGAGGGAGAGAGAGAGAGGCAGAGACACCCGCAGAGGGAAAAGCAGGCTCCCCACAAGGAGCCCGATGAGGGACTTGATCCAGGACCCCAGGATCACGCCCTGAGCTGAAGGCAGACACACAAGCCTTGAGCTGAAAGCAGATGCACAATGGCTGAGCCACCTAGACATCCCTCAAAAACCTTTTTAAAGATAATATCAAAAGGTTCATTGGAGGAAAATACAACATTCAATTACTACCTATCAACTTTATCTACTCAATCCTCTGGAACATTTCAATCCTTCTATAAGACTTTTCATGAAAAGTTATTACTGGTAAATTTGATCACTTCATAAATGAAATTCTAGTGATATTTTTTATAATTGGAGAAAAACTATTTTAATTGAGAATAATTTCTAAACTCTTTTGAAAATTCAAACAAAACTAGTGTAAGGTAATTCAATATGTTGTTAGGTTATCCTCATCACAAGGGCCCTGATAAGAGGGAGATGTCTGATAGAAGAGTCAGAGATGAGAAGGGGATGTAATGGTAGAAGCAGAGGTGGGAGATTGAAGATACTCTGCTTTCCTTGAAAATGAAGAAAGAGGTCTATGAACCAAGGATGCTGGTGGCCTCTAAAATGTGGAAAAGACAAGAAAAGAAACTCTCTTCTATAGCTTCCATGGTATAGCCTGCCAATACATCAATTTTAGGTTTTCTGACCTCCATATTTGAAAGATACTAAATTTGTGTTGTTTTAAGCTACTAAGAATATGGCATTTTGTTATAGAAACAACAGAAAATTAATACTCTGAAAATAAAGACTTTGCCATTTTTTATGAGGAATAAATTTGCTTAAAAGGTTTTATTTAAAAAAAGGTTTTATTTATAATTCTAGCTTTTTTTACTTAGCATTTGCTGCAAGACATCTCTGTGCTAATCACATACTTCAATTAATACTCCAAAAGCTAAGAGATAAAGTTTATCTAGGTTTTAATTTTGTGGGAATTTGTTCTTATACCAATTTATGGAACTGAAATGCAATATGTTTAGATATATTTATGTTAACTTTTAATTATTAAAACAGAAATGTTTTTTTATTAAAAGATAATTTTGTCAGAATCAATGAATTTGACTTTTCTGAGGTTAAAATGGTATCTGTCCAATCTATTTCGTGGAGTTGTTAGGAGCATAACATGGTGTTTTATCTATATCTATCTATCTATCTATCTATCTATCTATCTATTTTCATTATGTAAATGGTTACAAAAGTAAATTGTTATTATCCCTACTTACTCTTTTGGACTTAGGTACTGAAGGATTCTGGTAAAGTGTAAATGAGCCTCATTTGTTCATTAACTTTGTAGTTCAGTGCTTTAAATAGTTCCTGGCACATAACACTTTGTGCATAGTTATTGAGAGAATAAGTGAGTGGATGATTGCATAAATGAAATTGATGTATTAAAAAAAACAGAATTTTGTTGAGAATGGGTCAAGGGAAAGTAAATATTTGGAAGAGATAAAGCATTTGGAGAAGTTTAAGGCATAGAGTAGCACCTATAAAGAGGAAAGAGAGCTACAGAAATGGCTGCCATTCTAACTCCACTTCTGGCTTCTCCAGCTCTTCCTACAAGCAACTCTGATGCTTCCTACAGCTCAGTCCTTGGTATTATCTGGTCTTTACAGATGCATTCCCTTGATAAGCTCAATTCATCCCAAATCTTCAATTGTTGGGTCTCTGGGTAAAACCTTTAGTGCCCACCTCCAGCACACCTACCTGTCCATGGGTGCTTTTCCAAAAATCCCTCAGAGTAGTGAAGTATGAACTGGAACTAAGACTAAAGTTTAATTTACCTTCAATGAGCCCATTGTGTGCAGCAAACTTGGTGCCCATTCTTTTTTGGGAGTTTTCCTTCTAAAATTAATTTTCAGAAACCCAGAGGAGAACACGGTAACATAAGTTAACTGCAGAAGAACAAATCGCATTTTGTAAGCAGAGTGTAGAGAGACAGTATCAGCATTCAAAGTACTCTTGGTGAATGGGAAAAGTGGCTGTATTAGCTTGCTAGGGCTGCCTTAACAAAGTACCACAGATTGGGTGACTTAAATAACAGAAATTTATTTTCTTACAGTTCTAAATGCTAGAAGTCAGCATCAAGAGATGTTATTGGCAGGGTTCATTTCTTCTGAGGCTGACTTGAGTTGCAGATGGCTGTGTTCTCTCTACCTTCACATGGGTTTCCTTCTGTGAATTATACTGGATTAGGGCCCACCCTAATGACCTCATTTTACCTTAAGTACTTCCTTAAAGACCCTATTGCTAAATATAGTCACATTCTGAGTTAGTGGGTGTTAAGGACTCCAACATATAAATTTTGGGGGGGACAGAATTCAGCATAAAACAGTGAACAGTGGCTAAAGATAGAATGAAGTTCATTTAAAAGGGAAGAACTTAGGTAGAAAAATAAAATCCTTGTTCACCAGATGAGGATGGGCTGGGTATGTACATATTGGGCAGAAAAAGTTCCTGAGGTCATTGTGAATAACATGCTGACCACGAGTCAGTGATGTAACTCAGTAAAATACAGAAGCATGATTTCTGGATATTTAAATAGGAGAACCCTAGTAGAATTTGTGAGATAATTCAGCAATTGTGCTTTGCACTGGTCAGTGATAAAACACCCTTTCCAATTCTGAACTCCAAAGCAAAGAGGGATGCGAAGATTTTGGATGTGATTCAGAAAAGAACCACATAGAACCATATATTTTAATCATTAGAAAGTAAAGACACTGAAATTTCTCAGGCCAGGAATGAAGAGGCTGAGGAGGGATTTATTAATGCTCATTAACTCAAAGTGGTCACTGCAAAAATGGTGATCAGTAGTTCTCCATACTCTAAAGAGTAAAAGGGAAGAAATTAAGATTTGCCATAAATTAAAAAAAATTGCCATAAATTATTTCTTAATGTTAGTAATTTAGTTGTCATAAGAAAGTATTTCTCATCAGCATGACAGGTGATAAAAACTGGAATGGTTTACTAACTTTAAAAAATTGTCTTTTATTTGAGGTGATTTTAGCATGCTTCTGCCTAAATTATGAGCATATGGAATATAATCATTCATTTACTTATTCAATAAATATTTATTAAATGTCTATCATGTGCCAGACACTACTCCTAGCATAGCAGTAAACCATCAAAGTCCTTGTCCTTGTTTGCTTGCAATAGGGAAGACAGACCATACACACAATCACACAGATAATGTTAGTGATAAGGTCTATGAAGAAAATAAAGATCACAGGATAAGAAAACAGAGAGTGATATGATTGATATTATTTCAGACAGTGTGGTTAGGGAAGGTCTAAAGAAGAAATATTTAAAGAAAGACTCAGATGAATCAATAATAATAACCAACATTTACTGAGTACTTACTATGTGCCAGGCATTGTGCTAAACTATCATTTGATCCTTATAATAATTTATTTTACAAAAGAGAAACTGAAGCTCAGAGAACTTGACTAGAAACTTACACAGCTACTTAGGCTCTCAAACTCTGGCTAAGTCTTGCTTTTTTCTTAGCTGCTATTAATATTAATATTATTATTATTATTATTAATATTATTATTAATATTATTTATTAATATTAATATTATGGCTGAATAATGGCCCCCAAATTAAAATTTTTTAAAGATTTTATTTATTTATTCATGAGAGAGACAGAGGGGCAGAGACATAGGCAGAGCGGGAAGTAGGCTCCACGCAGGGAGCCCAAAGTGGGATTCGATCCCGGAATTCCAGGATCACGCTCTGAGCCAAAGGCAAAGACTCAACCAATGAGCCACCCAGGTGTCCTCCCAAATTAAAATTAACATTAATCTTAATATTAAAGTTGGGGCCCTGTTGGGTATAGGGTTTTCCTTTATTTCTAGTGAGTAGTACCTAGGTAATAGGTGAATTTTACAGAACTTCAGTGTCCCTGTGCAATCCTGATTAGCCTTTTGGTTTGGGAACATCACCAATACCAGATACTCTACTGATGTTTGTCAAGTCCAGGAGGCTGGTATCTCAGTAGCCAAGAATGGATGAGACCTCATGGACCGGTGGAGGGGGAGGCCTTTACTTAGAAAATAGATCATTCATCCATGGTGATGGGGAAGGCAGGATGTATTGGTACTAATGTAGGTGGTGCATAGATGTGGTGGTAGGAGCTTGTTAGGAGGAGGTGATAAAAATTCAGAAAATAAGGATTGATGTTTATTTCCTTAGTGACAAAATAATCTTTCTTAGTGTGAAATGTCTCATCATACTTAACAGAAAACTGTCAAAAGGGATATAGACAAAAAATTTACATCAACTGAATGCCAAGTGATAAATAGGTAAATATTAGTCTCATCGGAGGCCATGTGGGGCCAGAGAAGGGAGTAGTTTACTCTTCCTCAGGGATCAAGGGAAAATTTGCACAATAAGCAAAATTTGAAACAATACTGGAAGGATATAATGGTAATGAGTAGACACTTTTTAAAGTATTTAATACTCATAATGGTCTTATAAGAGGTATGGGGGGGGGGGGGAATCCCTGGGTGGTTCCGCGGTTTCGCGCCTGCCTTTGCCCCAGGGCGCGATCCGGGAGTCCCTGGATCGAGTCCCGCATCGGGCTCCCGGCATGGAGCCTGTTTCTCTCTCTGCCTCTCTCTGTCTATCATAAATAAATCTTTAAAAAAAAAAAAAAAGAAAGAAAAAAGAGGTATGGGTATTGTTCCTGTCCCCATTTTACAGGCCCAGGGATTGATGTACACACTCATACAGCTAGTGTGTGCAGCAATGACAAACTTACCTAGACTCTAGGGCCTGCTCTCTCTCCATCATTTCCCTAATCTTAACTTTTTCAGATGAATACCAGCATGATTTTAAAACTGCCTTCATAACTTCTTATTTGTCCCTCTGTGGTTGTTTATGTGTCAGATAACTGTTGAATTTTACTTGAGATGGATACTTTGATTAATCTCAACCAAGTATGCTGATTAAGCTTGCACTGGGAGTTTTTAGAAAATTCTAAGTCCCAGGCTCTACCCTTGAGGATTCTGATTTAATTGGTCTTGATTGGGGCTCTAGCATCAGTGTCTTTTAGAATAATTCTCCAGGTAATTCTAATGTGTAGCTGGAGCTAAGAATCGGTGACATAAATGAAAGAAAGGAGTTCTGAGGGGTAGACAAAAGAATTTGATACTTGCAATACCATTAGAGTGATACTTGCAATACCACTGCTTTAGGTTAAGACTTTTCTCCCTTAAAATGGGAACGTTGGGGTTGGAGCAATATGTTAATAAATCCCTAGAAAGATCTTAGTGGGAGTGATTTTTATCAATTCTCCTTTCTCCTTGTGATGAGACCCTCAGGAGGGCTGGCAGTATGGCAGCTAGGCCTAGAAAGGAAGGAGGCATTAGGAATAAGAGAAGCCAAGTTTGAATCGAAAGTCAAGAATTAGCTCTTTTCTTAATAAAATTATTTGACATCAATTTCAATATTTATCAGTGTAATTTAATGGACTCCAAGACCAAATCATCTGCTAAAATAATCTAATGATGACCCTAAATTAATTTCAAGATCATACTTTGGTTAGTAAAGTACAAAGATAGCAAAGCTATAATCTTCATGAAGGCAGGTGTTTTACCCTACTGTATCCATAGCACAGAGCTTAGTACATAATACTTAGAAGCCATTCATTCAGTAATAAGTGAAATTCATTGCCCATCTTCATCAATGTGAAATGATTTGCCCCAGAAGGGGGAATAAGTTTGATTGATTCATTGGTAGAACATTCTATAATTAGCTTTAACATTTCCATATTCAGTGACATTTAGATTGTTCTCATATTTTTGCTATTAAAAACAATACTGCAAAAAAACATCTTTGTATATATTTGCCGGTACACTTATAAAAGAGTTTCTCTAGAATATAGCCACAGAAGTAGAACTGCTGGGTTGGTGGTATGTGCTTGTTAATCTTCTTTTATTGTTAACTAGCTTTCCAACTTTATGCCCCAAATAATCCAAAATGCAAAATATAAAAGGGATTATCAATTTGACTTAAAATATAACAATTCTAAATGACAAAATATATAATAAACAAGCTAAAAGCACATTGCAACCCTTTTCACTTCTTTCCAGTGCAAGTAAGATACATAATAAACATATTCAAAGTTTGAAGTTTGCCTTGCATAAAATGGTTCATAGATATCAGCCACCATCACCTGCCCTTCAATACCCTTTGTGTCTGTCTTTGCCTCAAGAAGTTGCCTAGATGAATATTAACATCTCCAGATGGTTCTTCAGGGCAGTTTGGCTGGTGGTAGTCAGGCTGAGATCCAGGAAAGAATGATCTAAGACTGCAGGTGCTCATTCTGCCATTTTTCCAAAGTGAGTTCCCAGCCCTCAGCAGGAGTGGCAAGGCACAGGGCAGCCTGGAGCCTCTCTCTGGCACATCTCCCTTTTCCCTTACTGGTCATGCCCCAGGCATATCCATTTGGCTAAATGGATGGTCAATCTATCCTGGGCATAACTAATGCAAAGGAATTCTCACCAAGGCTGACCATAGATAGATTTGCTAATTCTTTCTTTTTTTGAAACATCTGTTGTAAGATTTTTGTCCTACATGTAAATTCTGGCTATAATCAAATAACTCAGAATTAAAAGTGTCTGGCTCCTCTCAGGGAATCCTTTGAACTCCGTATCTCCAAAAACTTCAGCTTTATAAATATTCAAGAGATGTGAAATATACACGTAAGTGACCATGTGTATTTTATGATTCAGGTTCTCCTTTAGCTCTGCTTGAAATTCAGGTGCAGTATGCTGAGAAAAAGAAAAAAAAAGCTTGGCTATTGCCATAGTTTACTCAGTTACAACGGAGCTGCTCTCCCGGAGGAAACTATGTTCCCACACAAGACTGTATTTTAGATGAACTAGCAACATCTATGGTGATTTTCCATACAGTGTTTTCAAAAGACATTTCAGCAAAACAAAACAAAACAAAACAAAAACCCCAAATGAGTCTTTTGTTATGTTATCAGGAACTTCAACATCCTCTTAGTACAATTCCATTTAATTCTATGCTCTCAATTCTAACTTTTACAGTAAATAAATACATTTTATGAATCCATCTTCTTTTGGTTGTTTCTCTGAAGGATAGGAAAAACAGTAAAATAGACTCTTTCAATATAAATGTTCTTTTCCTTCAACAAGATAGGAGTAAATTTACTGGCTTTCCTGCCACAGAAAAACAGTCATATGACTCTTCCATCTGTCTGTGCTCCAGGTACGTAGCAAGCAGATTCGCACTGAGCATGTCATTCAGTTTGACTTGCCTCTCTGCACCTTTTCTTTGAACTGACTTCTTTTCCTCGTGTTGAATATAAATGTACTAAACTCAGTACTGCAGATTCAAGCACCAGGTCACCTTGGTTCTTTCAAAACCTTTTGTGAAAAAAAACAAAACAAAAACATTTTGTGGATTGTATTCATCTCAAAGCCATTACTGTTTCGTTTCCATATCTTCATTTGCTATAATGATGGTCAATATTTATTGAATTCTTGCCACACATCAAATGGTTTATGTGCACCATGTTTCATAATTCTAACACTAGGCAATAGATATGTCACCCCAACTTTACAGATGGAAGGAAACTGAAGCATCAAAGCCTTAAGCAACTTGTTCAAGATAGTGAGGTAAGTGGCAGGGAAGAGACTCCAACCCAAGTGAACCGACATCAGAGACTGGGCTGCAAACTACTGTCCTGGGCTGCCTTCTTGTCTCCTCTCTTCATCTCTGTTCATTGCCATTGCCTGACTCCACAATAGCACCTTTTTTTCTGGTTTGTCCACTAAAGCATTCCAAGGTCCCAGGACAGTGTGTGGCATGTGAACACATAATAGCCATTTCTCGCATAAACAAATCTCTTTGCTACTTTTTGTTTTCACTTATTCATGTATTTGTTCATTAAAGAAATGTTTATTGGGCCAATAAAACCGGCCTTTTTCTACATACTTGAGATACAATAATGAACAAAGTCCCTCAAGAAGACATTCTTTTTTTTTTTAAGATTTTATTTATTTATTTATTTATTTATTTATTTATTTATTTATTTATGAGAGGGAGAGACAGAGACAGAGATTGTGAGAAAGAGAGACATGAGTGGGGAGGAGAGGAAGAAGCAGGCTCTCAGCCAAGCAGGGAGCCTGACATGGGACTAGGTCTCATGATCCTGGGATCATGACCTGAGCCAAAGGCAGATGCTAAACCAACTGAGCCACTCAGGTGCTCCAAGAAGATAACATTCTTGAGGGAGGAGCCAGAAATAAATATTTAATGTCAGGTTAGGAGTTGTAAAGAAAATAAATCAGGGTAAAGGGGCTAGAAGACAATATGGGGATGCTATTTTAGCTAGACTAGAGTAGCTGTGAAAGGCTTATCTAAAATGGGGACATTTGGGCACCCACCCAAAGGAGGAAAGGAAATGAGTCCTTTGGTTATCTAATGGGAGAGGGTCCAAATAGAAGAAAAAGCAAGTGCAAAAGCCATGAGGTGGGAGCACTGGGGATGTTCCAGGCACAATAGGAGGCCTGTGTGCACTGCCTTCCTCCACGTGAACATGGAGGAAGGCAGTAAAACAGGTGATTGGAGAAGTGGGGGAATGGAAAGCACTGGGCCTACAGGCCATGGAGAGAACCTCAGCTTTTAAACTGAGTGAGACAAAAACTAATAGAGGGTTCTGAACAGAGAACGGCTGTGATATACTTCCAAAGTAAAAGGGTCTCCCTGTGGGGAGAAGTGTAAGAGCACATGTATGGAAGCAGATAGACCAGTCAGGGGCTATTACAATAATCTGGGCTAGAGGTTGGACCAAAGTAGTAGCAATGAGAGTAGTGAGAAATGCTTAATTCCTAAATATCTTTCAAAGGTAGCATCATTTGCTGATGGAGTGAATGAGGGATATGAAAAAAAAGAGAGGAACTAGCCCTATGGTTTTCAATCATCTGAAGGGTCACATTTATTGAGTTGGGCAAGGCTGTGGGAGGGGAGGCTTGGGGCTGAAGGGGAATCAAGAGTTTTGGTTTTGAACATGTTTCTCACCATCTAATTCTTATTCAATAAGGATTATATAAGACAGTAACTCAAGGACTTGAAAAATCCAAACACCCTCAGGATATACCAAGAAGGTAACCTAACTGTATGACTTGGCAAGTGTGAAACAAGCCGTGGCGAGGCCAGTGAACTAGGGAGTTCATGCATGATTCACAGGCACTGACATAAGACAAAAGGTTATGCTGGCCAATGTTGCCTTTGACCTGGGTTTGCGACCCCTGCAAAATGATACCAGCATCATTGGCTTTTACTCGATCATTCTAAGTTAATACTATTATATGTGCCTCCTGAACTGGGAAGGTAGCTGAATTTTGCAGGACAGAAACAGCATGTCCTGCCTTCACTCATCAATATATTATTCTTACAATAGATGTTTGTGAGGCCCTTACTCTGTGTCAGTCACAAGCTGTAGGAAAGACATGATAGCAGATGTACAGTGCCAAATAACATTTCAGATTATGTGAATACCTCACATAGTCAGAGATGACCCCTGACAGTCTCAACTATGAAAACAAAATAAAACAAAACATAACATAAAGGCACTGAAAGGATCCTGTGTAGTTTAAATAGATGTCTGAAGTTGGACATTCGAGGATTAACTTACATGCTTAATTCATATTTTCTCAGGACCATCTTGTTTTACACATAATTTTAACATACTGAAAATCTGTTTTTGTAGCTCCAACAGATAAATCAGAAATAAGTTGGCAGTAGAGGAAAAGGGAAGGCCTCATAAAGGCAGTCACATCAAGAAGGGTTGATATATAAGAAACACCACCACACTACTAGGAAAAAAAATACAATAAATAAATAAATAAACACAACTTTTAAAAAACGTGTTACTCTGAGGACATTTTATATTTCCTGTGTGAACAAGAAGTCTGTCTGAGCTTAATAAACCTGAAGTTTTCACTATTTTCTTTTTTATTTATTTATTTATTTATTTTATTTATTTTATTTATTTTATTTATTTTAAAGCCTAGTCAGGGATGGCCATCTAGTAAGGTTTACACTGAACTCGTAATTCTGATTTAGAAGGTCAAGGAATCTATAATCCATTGAAAAGGTTTCCCTGGAAATTGTGAATGTATACATTTTAGAAAGAGTTGTTTCAGCTATTTGGAAAGTCCATCAAAGTGAAATACCTCATTCTGCAGTATACCTAGCAGATACTGAGTATCTGCTCTGATCCCATACTCTGGCCTGTATGCCACATACACGGCCATATGCATGGTCAACAGAAACTGAAAACACACCCTTGGGTATACTTCCTGTTTACAGGACGTGCCTCAAATTTCTCACATCACTTGCCCCCTTCCTTGCTCCCATTTCCATTCCAGGGTGCTGCCAGGGTCTGGTCTACCTGCTGTCACCAGCTCTTGGTGGCCTGCATTTAGAGTTGGATCTGATGACAGAACTGAGCTCACCTGCATCCGACCTTTGGGTGTTTCCTGGGATGTGGCTGTGTGTGTTCACATCAGGTATGTACCTGTCTTCACTTGGCTTGGTATACCTCAAGAGCCCTGACTTGATTTGTACTGGGCACTGGATCCACGGGAACTCCCTGTGACTGCTCTTATAAATACTTTTGCATATAAAAAGGAGAGATGTCACACCGTGAATAAGGATGCAATGTGATTTGTTCCTAAGTTAGTGATCTTTCTTTTCAGAAGTAGTTAATTGACAGAATCATATCTCTTAGGCTTAAAAGTATCCTGGAAGTTTGCCATCAGTCTTAAACTGAATAATATCCACAGTTACCAAACTCTGCCAGTTTTCATTAGTCTCCCTTATTTTCAGAAATAGTCATTTACAGGACAGAAAACTAGGAAGAAATAGTCCATGGCTGTGGCACAGATCGAAGCTAAATAGTAAATAAAAGGATTAAACTAATGACCTTGGCTTATTTAAAGTAGAAAAAAAGAGCTAGCTGGCCACAGCTAGATAGCCTGATAATGTGGAACTACCTGAGCAACCCAAATCCACCAAGTTTTACAAGCTTAAATATCTTTTTTTAAAAAATTTTTATTTATTCATTCATTCATGAGAGAGACACACAGAAGGAGGCAGAGATAGGCAGAGGGAGAAGCAGGTTTCCTGTGGGGAGCCTGGTACGGGACTTGATCCCAGGACCCCAGGATCACGACTTGAGCCAAGGGGAGACACTCAACCACTAAGCGACCCAGGTGCCCCTACAAGTTTAAATAATGTTAACCATTGTCCAAGGTAAAGGAGGATTGAGCTACCATTATTAGCATTATTCAGGTTTGTGTTCTTTAGTTTAAAAACTAATGATATTAACCATGTGACCTGAGTTTCAAAACACACAGAGATCACAAACATTTTTATAAAACAAATTACCTGTATCCTCTGTCTAAAGGCAAATAAAATGGCAAACATCCCAGTATCCAACATTGCCCTTGCAATGGAAACTTTCTATTATTTTTAGTGGCTATATGAAAAAAACTTGAGTTCTGTAGACCAAAAGTACATAAGCGTTACATAGCTGCAACAGATTCAAGAATGTTGGGCACATACATATGCACACACATAAACACACATACTAAGTACACGCACACAAGTAGAGCAAGCGGAAGTGTTTAGTGGGCATATTTCTGTAGCTAGGTCCTTTCCATTCATACTTAACTCCTTATTTCTTCCTAGCCAGCTAAGCAGAAAGTTAGTACAATGGGCTCCTCTTGAGTAATAACATGACTGACTTTATAGCATCCCCACAAAACTCCCTTAACCAACAGCATTCAAAACTGCCCAGCCCTAAGTTTTTTAATTTGTGTTTTTCGAGCTTCTGAACCATAACATCTTTTCAATACAACTCAGTAATACAAAGCAGTAAAATGATCTGACCTGAGTAATAACAGAGAATAAAACAAGCTCTGGAGGCTGGGAGATGGCTATTTGGTTCAAGCATAACCATCCCTTGGGCTCTGTTTATCTAGAGTGTCAGGGAACTCACTGAACAATTTCTGTGAAATGGATTCTATCCTCCCATAGTCCTGGTCTACTCTCTCTGATGGGTACTAGAACCTTCTCTGCCTCCTCTAGATGGACCCCCAATTCAGGTTCTTTCAGGGCCTGCTTAATTTCTTAAGCCTGCTCTTTTCAAACCCCTCTACTTACTTCTTATATTTCTGTCTTCATCTAGGAAGTGGACTCTCTTTGTTCAGAAACTCTTTTTTCATTCTGGTGATTGCCAGAGCCCCTGCCTGGGCCTTGGTCCTTACCACTGGCAGCACAGGCCCAGAGCAAGCCCCAGAGTCTGAGAGCCTGGGGTGGTTCCTCTGCCCTCCCTCTAGTGGTTGCCTCCAGGAGGCTGGGCTGTACACAAAACCTGTTGCCTAAAATCACAGTCTTCAAGAATCTGTGAATTTAAAACTAATAACTCCCATCCTCTTCAACAGCTTGCTTATTTCTCTTGTGTGTGTGTGTGTGTGTGTGTGTGTTTTATAAATTCCCCTCCTTTACTGAATGGAAAATAAAGTAGAATTATACTTATCTCTTCTTCCCTTTACTGCATTTTCATCTGTTTGAAAGTTATGACAAATAATTTTGGGTCCCTCAAAATTGCCTAAGAAAAAAGTGTGCCAGAAAAATGACTATTCAGCTACCTTTTCAAACTTCTAAACAAGCAATATCAATCGTTTTATTTAAGATTTTATTTATTTATTCATAAGAGACCAAGAAGAGAGAGGCAGAGACATAGGCAGAGGGAGAAGCCAGGCTGCTTGCAGGGAACCTGATGGCAGACTCGATCCCAGGACCCCATCCCAGTATCCCAGGATCACTTCCCTCAGCCAAAGGCAGATACTCAACCAGCTGAACCACCCAGGTGTCCTCAAATCCTTTTTTAAAAGATTAAGTAAAGGGGATTTTGGGGATGCTGTCTCAGATTTGGTGCTGGCTACACAGGTGTGTGTTAAGGTTATTAAAATTTATAGACCAGAATATTCATAATATTATAGTTTTTGTATATATATACTTCATAAAGATTTTTTTCATTAGGTAAATGTGCTATTATTTTAAAAATGGCTTCCAGATCAATGACATTCCCTCATGTAAACAACAATAGATAAACTTTATTCCATAAAAGTAGGAATTGCTATGAAATTCATGGTTTATGAACATAAGTACAATTTGATTAATATAACCTAGTGATTCTTCTGGGCTGATTTCCTAAAACTAAACTGAAACTGAAAAGGTTTGACCTTTCCTACTGAAAAAAAAATGTACATATTATTAAAGGTTAAAGTACGGTAGAGATTGGAAAACCTTGTTCCATAATTTTTTAAGCACATGTTATGTTCTATGTCACTATTTCTCCATGTTTATTTACAAGGCTGGAGAGTTCCATGCAGCTGATAGAATTTTCAACGAATAATCATAAAAAATTGCTTCAACCCAACCTGAAATCTCAAAAATCATTCTCAGAGAGTTGAACTACACTTGAGAATACAACAGACAATGGCTTTTCTTGATTAAAAGAGATTTGTTTTATGATTCTTTTAAAAGAGCCTTTAAAGTCAGTCATTTGAGAAAATGTTTGATGTTATTCTTGTGCTGTATTTATAGAATAGTAGTATATCAGTAAGTCTAGTGAAGAATATTCTACAATGAAAAAGTATCTATTCCACAGAACCCAATTCCCACGCCCAGAAAACACTGCTAATGCTAACCTGTTTTCCTTTCTCTGGGCCTATGCTACAAAGGAACATTTTAACACGTTAACAAGAAGGTTTAGATCAAATTTATTTGCAATGTAATCTATCCCTTTCAAGGACCGGATTCTTTCCTTGTAATTACTGCTTATAACTGACAATAGTTTATTGTTCCACTTCTCATTGAGTGGTGATGATGCGCCTGTGAAAGGCATCCCATGGAGGGAGGGAAGCTTGTTCTTTCTTTTTTCTTTTCTTTCTCTTTTTCTCTTTCTTTCTTTTTCTTCTTTCTTCTTTCTTTCTTTCTCTTTCTTTCTTCTTCTTTTTCTTTCTTTCTTTCTTTCTTTCTTTCTTTCTTTTCTCTTTTTTTCTTTCTTTCTTTCTTTCTTTCTTTCTTTCTTTCTTTCTTCTTCTTCTTCTTTGTTTCTTCTTTCTTTCTTTTTTTAGTGAAATGGCTTTGTACAACTCTAACTACAGACATTGTTTGCTAAAAGGAACAGTTTCAACTCTCATTGACTTTTTCCTCTAGAGTACTGATCAATCATTAATTGTTCTTTCCATGTGTTATTTTATGTCACAAGAGAAATGTTAACATGTCCTAAATGTCCTTCAAGAGGATTAAAAACAACTCTAAAGAGAAGCACAGAGAGAATTACTTTATAAACTTAGTGAAAATACTTTTTGGAGAGAGACCCTCCCACATCACACACAGTTCATTCAATTAAATTTCCAGATTCCTTCTGAAATTGTGAATGATTTCTGTCATTTAGAATCACCAAAGGATACATTATCCATAAATTATCTAAATGTCTATATGTTTATTCCATAGTGCATATAGTAATGACTACATTTTATTGCATATATTCATGAACATGAATTAACTTGGGGAAAACATTTTGCTTGCGGCCAATCCTGTTCTTTGAAAGGTAAAAATGTTATAAAAGGTGAAATTTGAATACAATGATTAAATTGCATATATTACTTTTAAATTGAAGTCAGATCGCTAGTTTTGATAAAAACCAATTTTATGCTTTCATAATTCACCATTTTAAATTGTATATCTGTGGATTAGACTCCACAAATAAGACGGACTTTATCTGTGTTTAATCATTCAAATTTCATGTCCTAAAATAGGAGTTTGGAGACCTGGTTCTAGCTCTGGGACACACTAGCTATATGACTTTCAGTAATTGTAACTAATCCAAACTACAGTTTATTCATCTAAAAAGACTACAGCTCCTTCCAAATGCTAAAATTGCACAATTAAAAAAAAAATTTAAAATTGCACAATTCCAGAGAATTATGCCTCCCCTCCCCCACTCCCAGATGCTTACATACTGATTCCTGGGAACCTGGGAATATCACCTTACATGGCAAGACAAATTGCAGATGTGATTAAGTTAAAAATCTTGAAATGAGTAAATCATCCAGGTGAGCCTGATGTAATCACAAAGGTTCTCATAAAAGCAACACAGGAAAAGTCAGTATCAGAAAGCAGGGTATGTGACAATGGCAGCAAAGATTTGAGTTATTATGAGGTCCCAAATTGAGGAATGTCTGTAGCCTCTAGAATCTGGAAGAGGCAAGGAATGGACTTTCCCCTTGAGCATCCAGAAAGAACTAATCCTGCCAACACCTTGACTTTAGCTCGATGTAACTGATTTCAGACATCTGGTCTCCAGAATTGCAGAAAGAAGATAAATTTGCATTGTTTTAAGTGACTATTTTTGTGATAGTTAACCACACCAGTTATAGGATATAAAAATATCATTTTAGGGAGAAGCACTTCTCAGTGGTGTTATGAGTAGCTCTGTAGACTCTGGTCCCATTGAAACAACCTAGTGAAAATTATAAAAGCAATTACCATTTAGAGCCCCTGGAAACTTTCCTAAGAACATACAGAAAATAAAAAAATATTTATTTAAGAGAATCTGCTAAATCTCATTAAAAACAATGAGTCTCTGGCATTTGACTCACAACTTGCTCTCCATCCTCTAGTTCAATGTAATAGAAGCTCTACTCCAAATGGATGTGGTCAAGAAGATGAGATCTTTCTTTCTTCAGACTGCCATAGTTGGAGCAAATTAGGCAAGAAAATAGAATAAAAGTTATCCAGGTTAGAAAGGAAGAAGTAAAACAATATCCATTTGCAGATATAATGAGCATGTTTATAGAAAATATTTGTAGATATAATGAGCATGTTTATAGAAAATATTAAGGAGTCCACTAAAAACCTATTAGAATTAATAAATTCATTCAGCAAAGTGGCAGGGTACCAGATCAATATAAAATTAAATTGTATTTCTATCCATTTGTAATTAACAATTGTTGTTTTATTAGTAATGAACAACCCAAAATCAAAATTAAGAAAATAGGGATGCCTGGGTGGCTCACCAGTTAAGCCCCTGCTTTTGGCTCAGGGCATGATCCTGGGGTCCCAGACTCGAGTCCAACATCAGGCTCCCTGCATGGAGCCTGCTTCTCCCTCTGCCTATGTCTCTGCTCTCTTCTTTCTTCTCTGTGTCTCTGATAATAAATAAAATCTTTAAAAAAAACTAAGAAAATATTCCATTTCTAATGGCTTAATAAAATATTTAGGAATAAACTTAAGACATGCAAAATTACAAAACATTATTTAAAGAAACTAAAGACCTAAAAAAAAAGGAAGGCATTCTATATTCATGAAATGGAAGACTTAGTGTTGTTAAGATGGCAGTCTTCCCCAAATTGATCTACAGATTCAAAGCAATCTTATAAAAATTTAAGCTGTCTGCCCTCCTTTTTGGGCAGAAATTAGGAAGGTCTTAAAATTCATGAGAAATGTCTGAAATGCAAGAGATCCAAAATAGCAAAAACAATCGTGAAAAAGAACAAAGTTGGAGGACTCATGATTCTGGATTTTTTTAAAAGATTTTATTTATTTATTCATGAGAGACACAGAGAGAGGCAGAGACATAGGAAGAGGGAGAAGCAGGCTCCATGCAGGGAGCCTTATGTGGGACTCGATCCCCGGTCTCCAGGATCAGGCCCTGGGCTGAAGGCAGCGCTAAACCGCTGAGCCACCCGGGCTGCCCTGATTCTGGATTTATTACAAAGTTAGAGTAATAATGAATGTGGTGTTGTGGCAATAAGATAAAAAGAACATACCTGAGAGACCAAAAGTAATCCCTTACATTTATGGTCAATTGATTTTGACAAGGGTGTCAAGGTAATTCAAAGGGGAAAGGATTGTGTTTTCAACAAATTATCCTTGGGTAACTAGATAATCACATGCCAAAAAAAAAAAAAAAAATGAAGTTGGACCCTTCTTCACACCACATACAAAAGTAAAATCAAAATGGATCACAGATTTATATGTAAGAACTAAAACCATAATACTTTTAGAAGAATATATAGAAATGCAACATTATGACCTTGAGTTAGGGAAAGCCATCTGAGATATGACATCAAAGTAGGAGTGGCAAAAGAGAAAAATAGATAAATTTAATTTCATTCAAATTAAAACTTCTGTGCTACAAAAGACACCATCAAAAAAGTGAAAAGACTAGAGTGCCTGGGTGGTTCAGTCAGTTTAATGTCTGACTCTTGATTTTTGGCTCAGGTCAAGATCTCTGGGTTGTGAGATTGAGCCCCATGTCAGGCTCCGCACTGACATGGGGCCTTTTAAGATTCTCTCTCTCCCTCTGCCCTCCCCTCCCCTCCCCCACCACACACTCACACTCTTTTTCAAAAAAAACAAAAAAAGTAAAAGGACAACATACCGAATGAAAGAAAATCTGTGCAAATCTGATAAAGTATATGTCCAAAATATATAAACAACTCTTGCAAATCAACAACAGAAAGACAAATAATCCAACTTAAAAATGAGCAAAGGATTTGAACAAATATTTTTTTCAAAGACCAATATACAAATGGCCAGCAAACACATGAAAAGATGTCATCATTAGTCATTAGAAAAATGAAAATCAAAACCACAATGAGATACCACTTCATGCATACTAGGCTGGTTATGATGAGAAAAGACAATAAAAATGATTGTATGTGAACAAACTGCTAGCCACATACATTACTAGTGGGAATGAAAATGGTGCCACCACTTTGAAAAACAGTGGCAGTTTCTGAAAGTGTTAAACATAAAGTTACAACTTAACAATTCCACACCTAGATATATACCCTAAGAGAAAAAAAAATGTCCACATATGTTTACATGAATATGAATGAAAACTTACATGATATTCATAGTAGCATTGTTCATAATAATCAAAAAGTGGAAACAATCCAAATGTCCATCAACTGGTGAATGAATAAACAAAAGAGGTATCCATACAACAGAATATTATTCAGTGATACAATGAAATGAAGTGCTGATGCATGCTACAAATGGATGAACCTTAAAAATTTATGTAAATGAAAGAAGCCAGTAAGAAAAGACCACAAATCATATGATTCTATTTACATGAAATATCCAGAAGAGGTCAATTTATAGGTACAGAAAATAGATGAGTGGTTGACTCCAGCTAAAGCACTGGGAAAGGAGAATGAGGAATGACTGCTAATGAGCATGGGGTTTCTTTCTGGGGTGATGAGAATGTTTTAAAATTATATTGTGAGTTCACAAGTTTGTGAATATATTATGTAGCATTGATATGTCTCAACAATTGCTAGAAAATTTGTTATCCAATGTTATAACCTGAAACTAATATATATTGTATGTCAACTATACTTCAGTTATAAATCAATCAATAATCAGCAACAAACAAATGCTGTTGTGTTCTAGCAAAATAACAAACAAACCACTATATGGCTAACTGGAACCCCATAAAGTATATCCAATTTCAGACTTCCATTCTTAGTGTATGAGAATGTGTTACTATTCTTTTTATATCACAAATTACATGTTGTAAAACCATGTTTACTAATATTTTAATTTATAAAATGTAATATAGTAGGCTGAATAATGGCCCCAAAGCTGTCAATATCCTAATTCCCAGAACCTGAAAACAAAATTTTTGTTATTCAAGACATCATAATAGAAACAAAATATCACCTCATTGAAAGAAGGTGTCTTTAGTTTAAAGTGTATTTTAGTTTTCTGTTCATTCACTCATACTGCAAACATTTATGGGATTTCAGGAAGTGCTTAGTATTAGGAATGCTTAGACAAAAATTAGTTTAAAAAATTAGTTTCTGCATTTACTATTATTCCTGGCATATAGTCTGTGCTCAACAAGTATGTTTTCAGTGGATGGATGAATGACCATAGAATAGGTCTGGTAAAGACAGAAAGGTAAAAGCGTTCTGTTTATATTTATTTATTTTATTTATTTTTTCCATTTCTTCCATTTCTCCACTTCCACTCCCCCACTCTGGTAACCATCAGCTTTTTTTCTCTATAGTTAAGGGTCTATTTCTTAGTTTCTCTCTTTCTCTGTTCATTTGTTTTGTCTCTTATATTCCACACACACGAGTGAAATCATGGTATTTATCTTTCACTGACCTATTTTGCTTAGCATTATTCTCTCTAGTTTCCATCCATGTTGCAAATGGCACGATTTCAGTCTTTTTTCACGTATATATGTATAATACCCCCACCACCTCTTTTTTTATCTGTTAATCTGTTGATGGATGCTTGGATTGCTTTCATAATTTGGTTATTGTAAATATGCTGCAGTAAACATAAGGGTGCATGTATCCCTTTGATTTGATGGTTTTGTATTTTGGGGATAATACCTAGTAGTTCGATTATTGGATTATAGGGTAGCTCTATTTTTAACTTTTGAGGAACCTCCAAATGTCTTTCCACTGTGAGTGCACCCATTTCCTTCCATTCCCCACCATGCATGAGGGTTCCTTTTTCTCCACATTCTCATCAACATCTGTTGTTTCTTGCGTTTTTTATAGAGCCATTCTGACAGGTGTGAGGTAATATTTCATTGTGGTTTTGACTTACATTTCCTACATTTCCCTGATGATAGTGATGTGAACATCCTTTCTTGTCTGTTGGCTATTTTGGATACTAACTCTTTATCAGAGATGTCTTACAAATATCTTC
>NW_023329894.1:0-47845 GCF_011100685.1 Canis lupus familiaris | reverse complement strand
GGAGTATGTGCTGGGGAGAAGCTAAACAAGGAAATCACCTATTAAATTAACACTTCATTATTATATTTTTCTGCATTTTAAAGGAAAAGGACTAAATGATGATCTGTCCATGGTCCTATCGATGCCACTGATGTATGCTTCCTACTTAAACATACATACATACACATGCATTTAACAAAAGACCTAATTAAACGTTATCTACAAGAAATCCAATTAAATACGCACACAGTTTAAAAAAATAAAAAGGACAGAAACAGATACACATTCAACAATAAGCCTATAAAACCTGGAAGACTTTACCAGATATAAAGTGGGACAATATATTATGATAAAGGGGTAAATTCCTTACAAAGACATAAACAACTTGAACAAAAGAATCAAATAACTTGATGCAAATGATGTTTAAAGAATACCCAATGATAGCAGAATACATATTAACTGTGTCTGGAATATATACCCAGAAATACCATACGTTGTGCAACAAAACAAGTATGATTAAATTAAAAGAACTAAAAACGCAAAATTGTTCCATGATCACAATGAGATTAACTTAGAAATTAGAAATAGAACTGGAAAATCCCCAACTACGTGGAAATTGAACAACTTATTTCCTTTTTTTTTAATTTTTATTTATTTATGATAGTCACACACAGAGAGAGAGAGAGAGAGAGAGAGAGACATAGGCAGAGGGAGAAGCAGGCTCCATGCACCGGGAGCCCGACGTGGGATTTGATCCCAGGTCTCCAGGATCGCACCCTGGGCCAAAGGCAGGCGCCAAACCGCTACGCCACCCAGGGATCCCGAAATTGAACAACTTATTTCCATGTTGATTAAAAAAAAAAAAAAATCAACGATCTAGGAAACTTCCATGTCAAGAATCTAGAAAAAGAACTGTAAATTTATCCCAAAGAAAGCAGAATGAAGGAAAATAATGAGTAGAAAACTATTGGGAAAGAAAAGAAAATGGGAATAAAGGAAAACAAAAAAGGCAATGAAACAGAAGTTAGTTTGGGAAGTGAGGGGGACGGGTTGTTAAAATTAATACTCTAGCTAGACTTATCAAAAAATTATAATGAAAAAAATCAAATAAAATAGAGGCCATTGTACAGACTTTGTGGACCTTAAAGTAACAGGAGAATACTGTGATCAACTTGATTAAATGTACTGATTCTTTGAAAGACAGAATTACCCCAAATCTTAAAAAAAAAAAAAAAATAGAAAACCTGAATAGCCCTGTATCAATTAAAGAAA
The DNA here is from genome assembly GCF_011100685.1 of Canis lupus familiaris. Lineage (NCBI taxonomy): Eukaryota > Metazoa > Chordata > Mammalia > Carnivora > Canidae > Canis > Canis lupus. The sequence continues at coordinate 46,594 of NW_023329894.1, read as the reverse complement.
CTGAATTTGTTTCCAAACGTTCCCTCAAAGAAAAGTCTAGCTCTAGAAGGAACCACTGGTGAATTCTGTCAAACATAAAAAGAAGATAATATCAGCTATAAACAACTCTTAGAAAACAGAGAAGAAACACATTTCTCATCTCATTTTATAAGGCCAGTAATGTCCTGATACTAAAATCAGATGCAATCATTAGGGCAGGACAGAAAAGTACAGATCAGTATGTCTCATGAACAAAGATTAACAAAAATCATTAACAAAATATCAGAATATCAAGGGAAGAAACACATAAAAAGGATAATACATCATGGTTAAATAAAGTTTATCATAGAAATGCAAGGCTGGTTGAGCATTCAAATCAATTACAGTAATTCACTACATTAACAAAATAAAGGAGAAAAGTCTTAGTATGATCATCCGTGAAAAATTCAGCACCCATACAAGATACATTCAGTATCCTAGGAATAGAATGAAACTTCCTCAACCTGATAAAAGCCATGTTTGAAAATCTTACACATAACATATTTAATGATGAAATACTAAATGCTTTCTGGTGTGACTTGGAAGAAATCAAGGACTTCCACTCACAACTTCTATTCCAAGCTCTTTTAATTAGTACAAAAAAGGCAAGATAAAGAAATAAAGGGTAAACAGGTTGAAAAGGATAAGTATAATTGTTTAAAGTCACAATAAGCAATCACCTATGTAAAAAATTATAAAGCATACACACACAAAAACAAACCAAACAAAACACATGACATAGGAACATTTTTATCAAATTACTTGTTAGTCCTGTATAATGAAAACTAAGAAACAAAAATTAATGATCACCCTTAAGAGAGACATTAAACATGTTCCTGGAATGGAACATTCAACATGGTTAGGATATTCCTTCTCCCCAAACTGAGCTAAAGATTCAGTGCAATTCCAATTAAAATACCAGCAGGCTTTTTGTAGAAACTGACAAACTGAGGCTAAAATTTATATGAAAATGCAAAAGGACAAGAATAGCAAAAACAATTTGAAAAATAAATTTGGAGGGCTTATGTGATCTGATTTCAAGACTTACTATAGAGCTACAGTAATCAAGACAGGATGGTCTTTATGTAGGGACAGAAATACAAACAGTGGAACAGAATGGACTCCAGAAATAGACATATACATATAGAATATAAAACAAGTATCTTAATCATTGTCTCAGAAAGGCTTGAGAGCAAATACAACAACTAAGAATTTTGCAGAAGTGAAGTGATAAATCCTACCAAGAGAAAATCTTAAAAGCAAAAAAAAAAAAAAAAACAGTCGGCTTATCATCAAACAAGACAAAAGTAAGACCGATTGCCTACTTCTCACCAGCAACAATGTAAATCAGAAGACATCTTCCAAGTGTTAAAGGCATCTTCCAAGTGTTAAAAACAATAATTGCCTTGCTAGACCTCTAAACCCAGCAGAAATATCTTTAAAGATCAATTAAGATAAACAACTTTATGTGATCTGGCCAGTCAACCTCAATACTATTCTACTAACAAATCTTTACTAGACATTCTTTGCTTCCTGATGCAATATGATATTCTTCATATGAATATGAAGCATCTTTATGGAGTACTATTACCAAACAAGATTCAGCCTGAATTTAATCACCTAAACTTCTAGTTGAGAGGAATGACTTAAAGAGCGTATGAGGAGGGACGCCTGGGTGGCTCAGCAGTTGAGCACTGCCTTTGGCTCAGGGAGATCCTGGAGTCCCGGGATCAAGTCCCACATCGAGCTCCCTGCATGGAGCCTGCTTCTCCTTCTGTCTGTGTCTCTGCTTCTCTCTCTTCTCTCTGTCTCTCATGAATAAATATTTTTAAAAAGAATGTATGAAGAAACACCACAGGAATGCAGAACATAAAGTATTTTATCACTCCAACTGATGGGTTCTCTTCAAGTCCAAATAATAGAATAGGGAGAGGAGAGGAAACTATTCTAGTTTAAGAAAGACTTAAGAAACACAGTAACTAAATGTGCTTAGTTAATCCTTGACTGGTTTCTGGTTTGAACAAAAGCTGTAAAGGACATTTTGAGGACAAGATAGTTAATATGAAAACGATGCACTTGTCTTAGAATAGAAAACAACAGCTATGCTAACTACCCATGATAATGATATGGGATTATCCAGGCAATTGTTCTTATTTTGGAAGATTCAAGTTGAAGTATTAAGGATGAAATGCCAAATCTGTGATTTACTTTAAAATAGCAGTAAAAATGGCAGCAAAAGATGTCAAAAAATGGCAGCTTCTAGGGTTGGTCTCTCCACCAAAACAAACATTAAGCTGGAAAAACACTATCAGAATCCACTATTTTAGAACTCTAGAGTCACTCAGACACTTATAGCAACCAGAGAAGTGCTTAATAGAGACAGAGGCTGTTGAACTTTGGTAAAAGAGCTACTTGGGTAAACCAGCTACCATGCCTCCTTCTTGAATCATGTTGCATTGTGGGTATAGCAGCCTGCATTCCTCAAGTGGCTGGCTGGTTCCAGAGGGACAGTAGGATCTTGAACTCTAAACTTAATTTTGGAGTTTTGTGATTTGGGTAGTACGAGGTTCCCCTGAGGGTCAGCTAGGATGGCTGGCTTTATCAGCACCCCCAGAAAACAGCAGCTTCTTTGGTGGCACCTATCAGAACATCTAAACAGGCATATACACTTAAAAAAATTCCACACATTAACAACAGAACTTCTGAGATGTCACAGGCTGAGTGCCAAGATAACAGGTCAGTAATGGGCACAAGGAAAGCTTTGTGAAAACAGTTTAGGAAAGCCACTATACAAATAGGCAACTGAAGACCTCAACAAGCAACAAAATCAATTCCTGAAGAGAACCTGACTTCCAAAGTTACCACAATATACTACTCAAATGTCCAGGTTTCAACAACCAAAAATATAAAGTATTTAAAGAAATCAGGAAATAGAATTCATTCATAGGAAGCAATAATTTGACAGAGATGGCAGATCTGAACAGGCAGAAGAAATAATCAGCAAGCCTGAAGGACAAGTCAGTTCAAATTATCCAGTATGAAGAATAGAATGAAAATATGAAAGAAAGTTGAACAGAACCTGAGGACTTGTGGATAATACAAAAAAATAATGGTTGAAAATAGCCTAAATTTGATGGAAGTCATGAATCTACATATCTAAGAAGTAGGGGTTGGGAGTGGGGGGGGGACCCCAAGTAAGTTAAACACAAAGAGATCTGGCGATTATGGTAACTCTAGAACTCTAACTGTCCCACTCCTCCTAGATTGCTGATTTTTGCTTATTGATGGAGGGAACAGTTCCTTTGTGACTTTTATTAACGATCTTGCAAAGTATGTATGTATTCCTTTTGAAGTTTCTGTTCCATGCTGTCTGATGGCCAATCACCTGACAAAGATTTCCTTAAATATCTGACTCCAAAACGTGAAGGAGGTACTGTCACTTTAAATTTCAGCAAACATCAATGTCCAGTCCTCAGGAATCTCTCAGACCAATTAAAACACACAACCTTACATTTTGGAGCCCTCTACCAAACAGCAACAGCCTTTCCCTTCAATCAAACACTCTCCTAGTTCTTTTAAGAGTTTGACCAAGGTCCAGAGTCTAAAATAGTTGATTCTAGTCGTTTTCTCCAGTCTATTGGTTGTTTCACTGAAAAGACCGAACCCTATGAAGTTCTACTGTGTCATTAGGCATGATGTCACTTTGACTTAACCAGAATTTAAAATTATTATACCAACAGCACTATCAAAAGGGTGAAAAACAACACAAGAGAGAAAAATTTTTGCAAATCAAAATTTAGTAAGGTTTTAATATCTAGAATATATAAAGAAGCCCTACAACTCAACAACAGAAAATGTCAGTACCAAAGGACTCGAATAGACCTATCTCCAAATAAGATACACAAATGATAAATAAGTATATGAAATGATTCTGATCATTAATCAGTAGGGAAATGTAAATCAAAACCACAGTAAGATATCACTTCACATCCACAAGAATGGCTATTATCCAAAAAAGGAATGTAAGTGTTGCAGAGGATGGAGGATATGGAGAAATCTGACCCTGATACATTGCTGGTGGGATACAGCAGATAAAGTGGTGCAGCCAATGCAGAAAAGAGTTTGGTAGTTCCTCAAAGAGTTAAAAACATAGAATCACCAAATGATCTAACAATTCCAGTTCTAGGTATATGCCCAAAAGAACTGAAAATGGGACTCAGCATATACTTGTTCACAGCAGTGTTATTCATAAGAGTGGAACAGTGGCTCTGTCCATCACAGATGAATGAATAAAATAGTGCTGTGTCTGTAAAATAGAGTATTATTTGACCATTAAATCAGAATGAAATTCTGATGCTGTAACAATGATAATCCTCGAAAATACTAAATAAACCAGACAAAAAGGTCAAATTATACATATATATGTAGATAATTCTACTTATATGATTATATATGTATATACATATAAAAATTGTACTTATATGAGTTATCTACAATAGACAAATTCAGAAGGATGGAAAGCGAAATAGAAGTTACCGGGGGCAGGAAGGGTGAAATGAATACTGCTTATGAGTAGAGCTTCTATTTAAGATGATGAAAAATATTTTGGGAATAGTAGTGATGGTTACACAACATTATAATTGTACCTAAAGTCATGAAATTGTAGGCCTAAAAATGATTAAAATGGGGAGCCCTGGATGGCTCAGTGGTTTTATGTCCGACTCTTTGATTTCAGTTCAGATCTTGATCTCAGGGTTGTGAAAAGGAGCCCCAAGTTGAGCTCTGAGCTTGGCATGGAGCCTGCATACGATCTCCCTCTCCCTCCCCTCTCCCTCTCTGCTCTGTCCCCCTTAACCAGGTACTCTGTTTTTCTTAAAAATAAAAAAAGGGTTAAAATGGTAAAATTTACATTGTGTACATTTTTACCATAATAAGAAAAATATTCAGAGTTTGTAAAGCATAGTAGAGTCAACCCCAATGAATTAAAGAAAGCCAATTAACTACCAAAGTTTCTCAAGTGAAACAGAAAACATGAAGAGTCTTATAGATAAAACTTTAGGAAAACTGAATCCGGAGTCAAAATTTCCCACAAAGAAAAGCACAGTTCTGGTTGCTATTATATATTCAAGAAAAAAAAAAAGGATTCCAATCTTACACAAACTCTTTCAGAGAACTGTAAAAGGTAGCACTCTCTAATTCATTTTATGAAGCTCACATAACTCTAGAGGAAAACTTAAAAGAGTAGTATAAAGGGATGCCTGGGTGGCTCAGCAGTTGAGCATCTGCCTTTGGCTCAGGGTGTGATCCCAGAGTCCTGGGATCAAGTCCCACATCGGGCTCCTCACAGGGAGCCTGCTTCTCCCTCTGCTCATGTGTCTGCCTCTCTGTCTCTCATGAATAAATAAAATCTAAAAAAAAAAAAAAAAGTAGTCTAAAAAAGGAAAATCACAAAGCAGCAGGAAGATGGCACTGGAGTATGAGGACTCGAGGTTCACCTTGTCCCATGAACCCAGCTAATAACTATGCAGTCATCCTAAATACCCCAGAATATGACCTGAAGACTTGACAGAACAAACTCCACAACTAAAGGGAGAGAATGCCACACTGAAGAAGGTAGAAAGTGTGGAGATGTGACTTAGGGGAGAAACAGATTATGGCCGCTGCAGAGGGGAAGAGCCATGGTCACAGAGAAGGGTGAGAGGACTAAAGAGGGAAAGGGAGAAGATGGGCAGCTTGGGTAGCTCAGCGGTTTAGCACCGACTTTGGCCCAGGGCATGATCCTGGAGACCCGGGATAGAGTCCCACATCGGGCTCCCTGCAGGGAGCCTGCTTCTCCCCTTGCCTGTGTCTCTGCCTCTTTCTCTCTCTCTGCTCTCTCATGAATAAATAAATAAAATCTTTTAAAAAAGAAGGAGGACAGGGAGAGAGAGAGAGGCACACACACACAGGGAATACACAAGAACATTTCCATCAAGCCACTGGCTTAGAAAACAAGAAGAGCTGAATTTCATGAGTTCTTGCAACCAGCGGGGCTTAAAGCCTGGAGTTTTAAAGGTCAGTGGGCTTGTCTGTGATAGAGCCCTGAGGGCACTGTGCTGCTACTGGAGAGAAGGCAGGCAAACCACCCAGAAGCACAGTGTGGGTGTTCTTAAGAGTGCCTGAGGCACACACTGGGGAGTTTATTTGTTCCTCTCAGAGGGTCCCTGAGAGGCAGAGTCCAGAGACACTTCTCTAGAACAAAAGACCTGTCTGGTGCCATTTCCCTCCCCCCACTCCTCAGCATAAACACAGAGCCACATGTAGAAAAGCAGCACACAGTACCAACACTGGCTGCCTAACTTGCTTACATCAAGCACCAACCTCCTGCACTCTGGTAGAACTGCCCTTCTCAGTCACAACTCCCTCAGTCCCAGGGTGGCTGGCCCCTCCCCCTCAGAAGAACAGCACAAAGCCCATGCCACCCTTCCTGACCAGAGAGTTTTGCAGGGCCTCTGTTCTGGTAGAGGTGGTAACAGGTCTCATTTCACAAGCAGACCAGAGCACATCCAGTTAAAACTCACCATACTCAGGCCAAGGACCAAATACTGCCCATGGCAGGCAAGGAGAGCCTCTGCCGACAACAGGCCTGAAGGACAGAGCAGTCAGAACATAAGAACGGACCACATGCAGTACACACCAGAGATACTTTCTGAAGCACTAGGCCCTGGGAACTGCATGATCTCTCTCTCATAAGGCCATTACTTTCAGTAGAAGCAGGAGACATAACTTTCCTAACACAGAAAAAGAGGCAGAGACCTAGACAAAGTATGAGGACAAAGGAATTTATCCCAAATAAGCGAACAAGATAAGGCCAGGGCCTGAGATCTAAATGAAATAAATATAAGCAACATGCCTGATAGAGAATTTAAAACAAGATCGTAAGGACACTCACGGGCTTAAGAAAAGAACAGAAGGCATCAGTGAGAACCTTACCACAGAGATAAAAAGAGTTAAAAAAGAATCAGAGACAAAGAGTGTAATAAACAAGCTTAGAAACATGCTTAATGCAATGAACAGCAGGCTGTAATAAGTAGAAGAATAAATGAATGACCTAGAAGACAAAGTAATGGAAATTACTCAAGGTGAACAAAAGAGAAGAATTATGGAACATGAAAAACAGATTTAGGGAACTCAGTGACTCCATCAAACATAGTAACACTCATATTACAGGAGTCTCAGAAGAGGAAGAGATAAAAGGGGGCAGAAAATGTATCTGACAAAATAATAGCTGAAAACTTCCCTAATTTGGAGAAGGAAATAGACATCTAGGTTCAGGAGGCACAAAGAACTCCCATCGAAATCAACAATAGCAGGCCAATTTCAAGACATACTGCAATTGAATTTTCAAAATATAGCGACAAAAGAATCTCAAAAGCAGCAAAACAAAAGAGGTCCTTAACTTACAAGGGAAGACCCATAAGGCTAGCTGGAGATTTCTCAACAGAAACTTGGCAAGCCAGAAGACAGCGGCATGATATATTCAAAGTGCTGAATGAGAAAAATCCACAGCCAAGAATACTCTATTCAGCAAGGTATCATTTAGAGGAAAAATAAAGAATTTATCTCCAAACAAAAACTAAAGGAGTTCCTGACCACTAAACCAGCGCTACATGAAATACTGAAGGGGATTCTTTGGGAAGGGGACACTAAAGTGACAGAATAAAAGCAGCAAACACAAAAGCAGTAACAATGAATATTTCTATAAAAATCAGTCCAGGGATCCCTGGGTGGCGCAGCGGTTTGGCGCCTGCCTTTGGCCCAGGGCACAATCCTGGAGACCCGGGATCGAATCCCACGTCGGGCTCCCGGTGCATGGAGCCTGCTTCTCCCTCTGCCTGTGTCTCCGCTCTCTCTCTCTCTCTCTCTGTTACTATCATAAAAAAATAAAAAAAATAAAATAAATGGATTTTAGCTATCCTTAAAAAAAAAAAAAAATCAGTCCAGGAGGGACCCCTGGGTGGCTCAGTGGTTGAGCATCTGCCTTTGGCTCAGGTCATGATCCCAGGGTCCTGGGATTGAGTGCCCCTTTAGGCTCCTCACAGGGAGCCTGCTTCTCCCTCTGCCTATATGTCTCTGCCTCCCTCTCTGTAATTAATAAACAAACAAACAAACAAACAAACCAAAAATCAGTCCAGGAAGTCACACACAAAAATATAAAATATAGTAACATATACCTGAAATGTGAGGAAGAGAGGAGAAAAAAACGGGTTCAAACTTGAACAACCATCAACTTAATACAGACTGCTGCGTGGAGAAAAGGTTATATACACAAACCTAATGGCAACTATTTTTTAAAAACCACTGACAAACATGCAAAGAATAAAGAGAAAGAACTCCAAATATATCACTAAAGAAAATCAGCAGAACACGAAAGAGAAGAAAGGATCTGAGAAAATCTCCAGGAACAACCACAAAACAATAAAATGGCACTAAGTGCATATCTATCTATTACTTTGAATGTAAGTGGAATAAACATTCCAATCAAAAGATATAGGGTGGGGCACCCTAGTGGCATAGTCAGTTAAGTAACTGAACCTTGGTTTTGGCTCTGGTGGGGGAGATCCAACCCCATGTGGGGCTCCATGCTTCCTGCAGAGTCTCCCTTCAGTTTCTCTCTCCCTCTTCCTCTGTTCCTCCTCCAGTCTCCATTCACTCACTCTTTCTCTTTCTAAATTAAATACTTTTGGAAAAGATACAAGGTGACAGAATGGATTAAAAAAATAAAAAATAACAAAAACAAGACCCATTTATGCTGCCTAAAAGAGACTTATTTTAGGCCTAAAGACACCTCCAGATTGAAAGTGAAGAGACAGAGAAACAATTATCATGCAAATACAAGTCAAAAGAAGGCTGGAGCAGCAATACTTATATGGGACAAACTAGACTTTATAACAAAGACTGTAATGAGACAAAGAAGAGCACTATATAATAATAAAGGGGATAAATCAGCAAGAAGATATAGAAATCATAAATATTTATGCATCTAACACAGGAGTACCCAAATATATAAAACATTAAACATAAACTCATCAGTAACAATAATAGGGGACTTTATCATCACACTTACATCAATGGACAGGTAATCTAAACAGAAAATAAACAATCAATGAAACCAGGAGCTGATTCTTTGAAACACTTAATAAAATTGATCAACCTCTATCTAGATTTATGAAAAAGAAAACAGAAAGAACCAGAATAAATATCACAAATGAGGAGAGGAGAAATAACAACCAACATCACAGAAATACAAACAATTATAAAAGAATATTATGAGGAATTATATGCCAACAAAATGGACAATTTGGAAGAAATGGACAATTCCTAAAACAGAAATTACCAAAACTGAAATAGTGAAGAACAGAAAATGAACAGACTGATAACCAGCAATGAAAATGACTCAGTAATCAAAAAAACTCTCAACAAACAAAAGTCCAGGAATAGATGGCTTCACAGGTGAATTCAACCAATCATTTAAAGAGTTAACACCTATTCATCCGAAACTGTTCCAAAAAATAGAAGAGGAAGGAAATTTTTCAAATTCATTCTATGAGGCCAAGCATTTACACTGGATAGTAAAACCAGATAAAGACACCACACAAAAAAAGAGAACTACAGGGCCAATAGCTGTAGAGTAGATGCAAAAATCCTCAATAAAATACTAGCAAAACTGAATACTAAAAAAAATTTCACCTCAATCAAGTGGGATTTATTCCTGGGATGCAAGCATGCCTCAATATTCGCAATAAATCAATGTGATACACCCACATCACCAAGAGAAAGGATCATTCAAACAGATTCAGAAAAAGCATTGACTAAGTATAACAACCATTCTCAATAAAAACCTTCAACGAACTAGGTCTAGAGGGAACATACCTCAACATAATTAAGGCCTTATATGAAAAACCCATAGGGAACATTCATACTCAATAGGGAAAAACAGGAGCTTTCCTATAGGTCAGGAAAAGACAATGATGGTCCACTCTCACCACTTTTATTCAACATCATACTGGAAGTCATAGGCACAGTAATCAGACAACAAAAAGAAATAAAAGGCATCCAAACTGGTGAGGAAGCAGCTTTCACTACTTGCAAATGACATGATAATACTTACAGAAAACCCTAAGGATCCACACAAAACATACTAGAACTGAATTCGGTAAAGTCACAGAATACAAAATCAATGTACAGAAATTTGTTGCATTTCCTATATACTATAATGAAACAGCAGAAAAAGTGAAATTAAGAAAGCAATTCCATTTAACAATTGCACACAAAAATAATACCTAAGAATAAACTTAACCAAAGAGGTGAAACATCTGTATTCCGAAAACTATAAAAAAACTGATAAAAGAGGGACACCTGGTGGCTCAGCAGTTGAGCATTTCCCTTTGGCTCAGGGCATGATCCCAGTCCCAGGATTGAGTCCCACACTGGGCTACCTGCATGGAGCCTGCTTCTCCCTGTGCCCATGTCTCTGCCTATCTATGTGTGTCTCTCATGAATAAATAAATAAAATCCTTGAAAAAAAAATAAAAGAAATTTAAGATATAACAGTTGGCTACACATGGAAGCAATCTACAGATTTAATGCAATCCCTATCAAATACTAAAGTATTTTTCACAGAGCGAGAAAAAAAAATCCTAAAATCCATAATCCTATGTATGGAACTATAAAAGACCCCAAATAGCAAAGTAATCGTGAAAATAAGAAACAAAACTAGAGGTATCACAATTCTAGACTTAAGTTATATTACGAAGCTGTAGCAATCATAAACTATAAAACTATGGTACTGGCACACACACACACACACACAACACATACACACACAAGACACCTAGATAAATGAAACAGAATAGAAAACCCAGAAATTAACCCACAACTATATGGTTAATTAATCTTCAACAAAGCAGGAAAGAATATCCAGTGAGAAAAAGACCATCTGTTCAACAAATGGTGTTGGGGAAAACTAGACAGCTATGTGCAAAAGAATGAAAACGGGGATCCCTGGGTGGCGCAGCGGTTTGGCGCCTGCCTTTGGCCCAGGGCGCGATCCTGGAGACCCGGGATCGAATCCCACGTCGGGCTCCCCGGTGCATGGAGCCTGCTTCTCCCTCTGCCTGTGTCTCTGCCTCTCTCTCTCTCTCTGTGACTATCATAAATAAATAAAAATTAAAAATAAAAAAAATTTAAAAAAAAAGAATGAAACGGGCCCGAGTTTTAGACCATACACAAAAATAAACTCAAAATGGATTAAAGACCTAATGTGAGACCGGAAACCATAAAAAAATCCTACAAGAGAGTATAGGCAGTAATTTCTCTGACATCAACCCCCAACCAATATTTTTTCTAAGGTATGTCTCCTGAGGCAAAGAAAACAAAAGCAAAAATAAATTATTGAGATTACATCATAATAAAAAGCTTGTGTACATCAGAGCTAACAATCAACAAAACTGAAAGACAATGTAGGGAATGGGAGAAGGTATTTGTAAACAACATACCTGATACAGGGTTAGTATCCAAAATATAAGAACTCAATACTAAAAAAAAAAAAAAAAGAAAGAAAGAAATCCATTAAAAAATGGGCAGAAGAGATGAACAGACATTTCTCCAAAGAAGACATCCAGATAGCCAATAGACACATGAAAAGATGCTCCATATCACTCATCATCAGGTAAACAGACATCAATATCACATTAAGATATTATCTCACACCTCTCAGAATGGCTAAAATCAAAACCACAAGTGTTGATGAGGATGTAGAAGAAAAAGGAACATTTGTGCTCTGTTGGTGGGAACAGCTAACTGTGGAACACAGTATGCAGGTTGTTTTTAAAACAGAATTACCCTATGATCCAGTAATTCTACTACTGATATTTACCCAAACAACTCAAAAACATTAATTTGAAAGGATACATGGAACTCTACATTTACTGAAGCATTATTTACAATAGCCAAATTATAGAAGCAGCCCAAGTGTCCATCAATCAACAAATGGATAAAGAAGAGGTGGTGTGTACACATGTACACACACACGTGAAAATTACTCAGCCATAAAAAGAATGAAGCTTGCCATTTGCAATAACATGGATGGGATCTGGAGGTTATAATGCTAAGTGAAAGAAGTCAGAGGAAGACAAATTATCGTATGATTTCACTTGTGAAATTTAAGAAAACAAATGAAGAAAAAAAAAAAAAGAGGCAAACCAAAAAAACAGACTCCACTATAGAGAACAAACTGATGGCTACCAGAAAGAGATGAGTAGGGGGTGGGTGAAATAGCTGATAGATATTAAAGAGTATTCTTATCATGATGAGCACTGAATAATGTATAGAAACACTGAATCGCTATATTGTACACCTGAAAACTAATAGAACACAGTATGTTAACTATACTGGAATTAAAATTTAAGAATGAAAAAAAAAATTCCCTGCAGAACATCCTGCCTATTGTTTTCCTGCTAAAAGATCTCTTGGCATTAATATCAAGACTCAACAGCACGGAATTGGTGTAATAACAAACTGATCAATGGAACAGAAAGCCCAAAAATAAACCCAGACATACGTGAACAACTGATACTTGACAAAGGCAGTGCAGTAGGAGAAAGGATGGCTTTTTCGACAGCAGTGGTGGAAAAATTAAATATCCACAAGTAAAATGAACTTGGATCCATACCTCATATCACACATGAAAATTAACTCAAAATGGATCATAGATCTAAATGTAAAACTTAAAGCTGGGAAACTTCAAGAGGAAAACATGTTAGGTAAAGAATTATTAATACCAAACAAAAGAAAAATTCATACAAGATAAGTTGGACTTCACTAAAAAGGGAATTGGGACTCCTTAGAGAAATAACCAAGGCTGATACAGTAAAAGTAGAAGATAAGCCTAGAAACTATCTGGTTTGCCAGAAAGTTAGAAGTATTCAACAATCAATAGGTGTATGTCAAAGGACAAGATTTCAACTTGAAGGGGTTCCTACTGCCCAAATTGGAACAATTGTGGTTATCAAAATAATGAAAGGAATAGTTTATAATATAAAAAATTTCACAAGCCCACAGTGATAAATGGAAAAGGAAACTCTCATTCATACAGTACAGTATCAGCTAATAAGCTGAGAGTGACAGAAAAATCACCATTTTGCAACATCACAATAATAAATGATGAAGGGAAGAATCAGCAGTGGATGCTATCTACAGTTTTTGGGAACAGAACAATGACAGAGACCCAAAGTATCTCACAGGAAGTTATTAATTACAAAGGGGGGAAACTGGAGAAATCTGGCAGTTCAAACTAGTGATGAAAGCCAAACAACAGCAATGGGACAAGAGGACATCATGGTTTCCTAATGTAAAGCACTGAAGGGGACGCATTACTTTTGCCAAAAATGATGAATAAGGAGAGAAATCAAACATTAAGTTTGGAAAAACAACATTTGACAGAAATAATTATTAACTACCTCAAGGAACTGGGATAACTAGGAGTGGCCAGTAAGAAGTTGAGACAGTGCTCAAGAATATAACAGCAGCAGATGTGATAAATATCATACAAAATAGCCACTACTGCTAAGGCTAGGACAGAGTACCCAAGGAAGAATTTTCCCTTCAGAGCTCAATAGTCAGACCTTGTTAGAAAAGGTAACAGCCATCACTCACACTTTGGTGCTGTACCAGTGGGATTTGCTGGAAATTCACCCTCTGGAACTTGTCCACAAATCTATTCCATAGTACGTGCTGGCAATCTGTGTCCTGGATTTCCCCCACCATCAAAGGGGGTGAAAAAGCTGCTGTGAGGACATTATTGTGACAACTGACCAAATTTGAATATAGATCATGTAATTAGATAATAGCACTGTACTAATGTCAAATTCTCTTAATTTAATTATACTGCAGTTATAGGGGATTATCCTTGCATATATCAAAACTCATCAAACAGTACATTTAAATATGTGCAGCTTACTGTATGTTAATCTTATCTCAGTAAAGCTAAAAATAAATAACCTTTTAAAAAAGAGAATCTATGTTTGGGGCTAAGGGTCATGTCTACACTGCTCCCAAATAAGTAAAATAAATATATATATATATATCACCAAGCATACCAAAGTGAGAAAATGCAACAAAATCTAGTATCCTTAGGAAGGGCTCATAGGAACAATACTTTTAAGTTCTTATATGTGGTCTTTATGCTTAAACATCAGTTGGCTGGATGTGTGCCTCAATTCACATTTTTTTTCTATGAAAAATCTTAAAAATCTTTACTCCAGTCTTCCAGATTTAAGTACTAATGCTGGAGAGTCTAATGATAATCTGGCATTCTTTCCACCTAAGTGATGGAGTCTGTTTGTGTAGGTGCCCAAAGTTTTTTTTTTTTTTCTTTAAAAGCCCTAGAACACATTTCAGTGGTGGCTGTTGTTTCAATTTTCCTAAGCACATGATGAACCCTTATAATACAGATGTTCATCTTTTAACAGCATTTTCTTGTTTTTGTTTTTTTCCTGTTCTTTTGTCAGTCCGGGCACTTTTATTAATGTCCATATACTTATTGCACATGCATATAAGATCTTCTTGTCACTTTATGAATTTCTTTCAGCTCTTTACTTGATTTGTTTTCACTTGTCTTTTTCCATCATTTCTTTCTTTTGTGGTACTTTCTAGAGTGTCTGCTCATTCAAGAACTTTCTGGTTTATCTTCATTTCTGAAATATTTCTCATTCATTCCTCAAGTCTTGTCAGTTTTTCATGATCTCCTATAACATAGGAGCTCATTTACAAACTTTTCTAATTCAGTTTATTTTGTTTTTTCATAACATACTGTTTTATTTTTCCAGCTTATTTTGTAGAAATTATATCTGTGCTTTAAGACAAAGTATACTGCTATCTTCACTTCTTTAGATCTGTTATTCAGAGGACTACTGTCCTTTTTCTTATACTATCTTCCAATGACATAAAATTACAATACCTTCTATAAATCTTATTATAGTTGGATGGCTTTTCCTATACTTTTAAGTTTCCTATGTAAGATTTGTAAACAGACTGAGATAGCTTTCCTAGATTCAGAGTTCAAAGGTTTCCTCTTATATGGTTACCACAAAGTATTCAAACCTAAGGTACTTAAGTGTGACCACTTCCCTAATACTTTCTGAGATCTGCCTCCTCCAGTGCCCCCTCCCACATGTATCTGTGTCTTTTCTCCTCTTTACCCTTAAGTTCCTACTCTCAACAACTTTTATTTGCAGCAATTTCTTTTCAGTGTGGGGCTCTGTTCGCTTCCTGAATATTTCTAAGAATCTCAGGAACCAGGCTGTCCCTGCTCCCTCATACTTTCCTGTGGCAAACGATCTCATTTCAGACCCTATTAGAAGTTTCTGGACCACATTTTGAATAGCACTCCCTAAAATACTTTGCTTTTTTTCAGAGAGTGCTGAGTGGCACTGTAAGGCAGACAGGTATCACTATAAATGTACGATCTCCAGTAGCAAGTGGGCCTCAACAAGATCTGCAGTCATACTACATTTTACTGGGAAATGCAATCCACTTTGCACACATGTAGACAAACCCTCTCTGTGTGTGTGTGTGTGTATGTATACCTACTCTTACCTTCTCTCCTGTTCGTAACAAAATGTCTCTCCTTCTATTCAAAGTCACCAATCTTTCCATCTATGCCTTGGGTCAATCAATCCTGCTTTCTCAGAACACCTCACAAATCCCTTCTTTGGTATATTTGATAGCTCGTTTGATTGAACTCTTCTTTCATATAACAAAGATGCTTAAGCCTTTCCCATTTACAAAAAGGCGATAAACAATAACTCCATTTCTCTCTCCAACTACTGCATAATTCCTTTAAATTTCTCTAGAGTTGTCTTAACTATCCACATCTCTTTACTTCTACCCATTGTATAACCCCAACAGAGTTTCCCCTACTACTTCTCCATCAAAATATGCTTTGCATGACTGTCATGTTTCTAACACTAAAATGTTTTTGGCCTCTCTTATTTGAACTTGAGTGAATGCGACACCGTGAACTACCACTTTGTTAATACTTTCTTTGCTTGGCTTCCATGACACTACATTTTCCTGAATTTCTCCCACCTCTTCTCAGTGTCCTTTCTAGGTTTCCATCCTACACACCCGTAACATATCCGAATACCTAAGGCCTTGTGCTAGGTGATCTCCTCACTCTAATCTCTAGAGTAGAAGAGAAAGAAACAGAGGGAGGACAACAGGACACCAAAAAGGAAGGGTCAGAGAAATGGAATGGAAGCCTTAATACCAAAAGATGGGTGGGGAAATGAGCTGAGGTTAGTAAAAGCAAGTTAAGGCATGTGACACACAAGTCAAGTCTAGAAGATGAGGAACAGAAGAAATATAAATCAACATGCACCAGTACAAAAGGCAGATACTAATGTCATGTGCTATAGGCTCTTCTCCTGGTTATCCTTAATGTTGAATACAGACGGTCAAGAGATCCCAGAAAGACTATTCATTCATAAGGAAGATAAAATAAAGACCTTCCAGTAGTTATAAATCCCAATTACTATATATGACATTTTTCTTTTAAATTTATTGGGATTTTTTTTTTTAAGATTTTATTTATTCGTGAGAGACCGACAGAGAGAGAGAGAGAGAGAGAGAGAGAGAGAGGCAGAGACAAAGGCAGATGGAGAAGCAGGCTCCATGCAGGAAGGCCTGACATGGGACTGGATCCCGGGTCTCCAGTACAGCTCCCTGGGCCAAAGGTGGCGCTAAACCGCTGAGCCACCCAGGAGTCCCACTTTTAAATTTACTGTAGGGCAGCCGGGGTGGCTCAGGGGTTTAGCGCCACCTTCGGCCCAGGGGGTGATCCTGGAGTCGCCGGATTGAGTCCCACGTCAGGCTCCTTGCATAGAGCCTGCTTCTCCCTCTGCCTGTGTCTCTGCCTGTGTCTCTGCCTGTCTTTCATGAGTAAATAAAAAAAAAGTTTTAAATAAAAATAAAAATAAATAAATAAATTTATTGTATTGTGACCAGAGTACCTATGGACAACGTGTTTTAGAAGAAATTAGAAGAAAGTTCTTTGGGCAGCCCAGGTGGCTCAGCAGTTTAGTGCCGCCCTCAGCCCAGGGCATGATCCTGGAGACCCGGGATCGAGTCCCACGTCAGGCTCCCTGCATGGAGCCTGCTTCTCCCTCTGCCTGTGCCTCTGTCTCTCTCTCCTCTCTGTTTCTCATGACTAAATAAATAAAATCTTAAAAAAAAAAAAAAGAACAAAGTTCTTTGAAGAATCCTGTATTTTTACAACTTAGAAGAGGATATGAAAACCATTTTTGAAAGACAAGGTAAACACGGAAAAACACTGAGGCAATTCAGCTGACACTTATGTTCACATGTTGTTTTAAACACAGGTGTTTAAATATGCACCTATGTATATATTATGCGTATATACTATAGTACTACAGTACCCTGTATATAAAAAATCACATATACAAGACATTCTGAAAGAACAAAATCAGGGCAAAATATTTTTAAATGTTTTGCTAGTCATGATAGCTTCATACCACTATCCTCTAATGGTCCAAGATGTAATATACATTTAAGGCATAGTTCATCATTAATTCAGAGGATGTCAATTTCAAAGAGGGTTTTTGGTAATTTTGAAACTTTTAGGCACTTATTAGATTTGGTTAGAAAATCACCTATGTTAACCTCACAATAAGACTGATAAAGAGCCTATGAAGTATCAGTTCTACCACTCTAATGCTGTTAGCTTACAAATTAGTATTATCTTTATCATAGCTAAAAAAAAAAATTGAGACTTCAAAGATTCAAATAATTTAGGGCTGGTTGGAAAATCGAGACTCCATCAACTCCATATACCTGATAAAATAAACAACGGAACAGCAACAATTACAGCTTTCCATAGAATAGAGATCTTGCTGGCTAATCTACCACTGACTGCATATTCAGGTGCCAGGAAATGACAAGTATCTATCCCTCTACATAACACTAAAGAAGTCATCAGATATGAAGAGCCCTGAGGAGCTTTCCATATTTTCCTAAACTTGGGAGGAGCTGAGCTATTAGCATCCAACCTTGATGACAGACTTAAATACAACTCTCTATGCTATTAATTGGAGTTAAGGATCACTTTTTATAATTATTACACATACCCTACAACCTATAACTAAGGGACTCTCCAGGCTGCTGAAACTGAGGCGCTTTCATGAGTGGCTTCCATATGGGAATTCCCTAGGAACTGAGATCCCAGGGCTTTATGTCCGGGTCCTGATAATGGCCTACCATGATCTTCAATTTTTCAGTCATTTTAGTTAAAATCAGAGTCTACAACCCATAAGCCAACTTATCCAAGAACATGTAAATTGTATTACAATACGTATGTATGTGTATGCACGAGCAAGCTAGGGGTGGATTGGAGGGGGGAGTGTCACAATAGGGTCTGCAGTATAGAAATCCTATTACTTCCCTTGCAGCTGTGTACAGTTTGACAGGTTGTGCAGCACAAGGAACTACTTAATTTAAGAGGGCAAATGGGGATTAATATGCATTCCACTTCCTAAGGCATGTAATCCTTGGTACTACAGGTGACAAGTGAACACATATTCCTAACTCAGATAAAGTAACTTTTAGACTTACAGCAGCCTCAATTCCCCCACTCTTAGAATGCTTTGTATACAATATGTGAAATGCAGCCATTTGAAATGCTTATTAATGACAATCTACTTATCAAAGTACTTTAACTTAAATTCTAATGTTTTCCCCTCAACTCAATAAATTATGTTACCTCGTAATGTGGGACACATATATCCCATTTTGGAGACTACTGGTCTACTATGTACTTGAAAATACAGGAGTAAATTTGAAAAAGGGGTCAAGGTTTTAGGAAGAAATGTAGGGCTCATGCAAGTAGGTTGATAGTTTAACTTGGTGAGATCTCTAAGAAAAATCAGACAAAAATCTAGAGATCTGGGACACCTGGGTGGCTCAGCGGTGTAGCGCCTACCTTCCGCCCAGGGTGTGATCCTGGAGTCCCGGGGTCGAGTCCCACATCGGGCTCCCTGCATGGAGCCCACTTCTCCCTCTGCCTGTGTCTCTGCCTCTCTGTCTCTCATGAATAAATAAATAAAATATTTAAACACACAAACACAAACACACACACACACACACACACACACACACGAGGATCCCTGGGTAGCTCAGCGGTTCAGCGCCTGCCTTGGGCCCGGGGCGTGATCCTGGGGGTTTGGGATCAAGTCCCACGTCTGGCTACCTGCATGGAGCCTGCTTCTTCCTCTGCCTGTGTCTCTGCCTGCCTGCCTCTCTCTCTCTCTTTCTCTCATGAATGAATAAATTAAACAAATCTTAAAAAAAAAAAAACGCAAAAATTACTAAGTATAAAAGAAAAAATGGATAAAATCAGGCAATCAAAATTTAAAACTTCAGCTCTGGGATCCCTGGGTGGCACAGCGGTTTGGCGCCTGCCTTTGGCCCAGGAGGTGATGCTGGAGACCCGGGATCGAATCCCACGTCGGGCTCCCGGTGCATGGAGCCTGCTTCTCCCTCTGCCCGTGTCTCTGCCTCTCTCTCTCTCTCTCTGTGTGTGTGACTATCATAAATAAAATAAAATAAAATAAAATAAAATAAAATAAAATAAAATAAAATAAAATAAAATAAATAAAAAATAAAACTTCAGCTCTTCAAAAGACACCATTAAGAAAATGAACGGGGAAAGAAAGAAAGAAGAAAAGAAAAGAAAAGAAAAGAAAAGAAAAGAAAAGAAAAGAAAAGAAAAGAAAAGAAAAGAAAAGAAAAGAGAAAAGAAAAGAATGAACGGGCAAGCTATAGGAGTTAAATATGTATAAAACTGTATCTAACAAAGGACCAGGATATAGAACGTATATAAAGAATATTTACTTATCAATAATGTAACCAATTACTTAACTTTAAAAATCTGCAAAAGACAAACTGAAATTATACCAAAAAGCTATAATAGCTAATAAGCACAAGAAAAGACTCTCATCGTTATTCATCGGGGAAATGAAAATTAAAACCATGAGACTCCCCTTTGCACATCCTAGAATGACTAAAATTAAAGACTAACGACACCCAAACTGGCAAAGATTATGAACCAACTGGAACTCTCATACATCGCTGGAGGGAATGCAAAACAGTACAACCAGTATAAATATACATTTATGACACAAAGAAGAAATTCCCATTTTTAGTATTTACCCAAGGAAATAACATACTACATAAACACTTGTCTACAAATATTTATAACAGTTTTATTCCTAATAGCCACAAATTGAAAACAACAGTATGATTTCCATTAACAAGGTGAATATTGTATATAGAACTGTTTTATATAAAACTGGTAGACAATATGGATCAATCTTAAATACTATTAATTCTTTGACATTGTATCTTGTACTCACAAGGTGATTTACACTTCTCACCAAGAACCCAAAGCAATCAAATCCCAAAATCGACAGTTACATCTTACAGACTGCCAGTTAGTAAAGAAGTCTACAAAAAATTGATGGGTTCTTATTTTTTACTCTTCCCTGGATAAATAATGTGACCCTTTTCAAGGGTATGCTCAATACTCTTTTAAAAACAGCTTAAAAAAAAAAAAAAAAAAACAGCTTAGAGTTTGCTACTCTTTTGCTGAATACACTACAAAATATTGTACAATGTTGTACCATTTCTCTAAGACCAGTTTGTTTTCTGACTTCAGGTACCTATAATGTACCTAAAGAA
Organism: Canis lupus familiaris; assembly: GCF_011100685.1. Lineage (NCBI taxonomy): Eukaryota > Metazoa > Chordata > Mammalia > Carnivora > Canidae > Canis > Canis lupus. The sequence goes on along the minus strand of NW_023329894.1, from coordinate 25,783 downwards.
AATCTGTTTTCTACGTCCTTCCCTCTTTCCTGGATATAACTGCACACTAAGAAAATGGCAGTCATACCTGAGGTAGCTCATCCAACTTTAGCATGTGGTCACTCATCCTCATTCCTTCCAACTGGCAGGCAGCCTTATCAAAGGACAGTTTTGACCCATGTTCTCATGGGGTCTTGGTAGTTACTGTAATTGTATCTGAGCATTTATAAATTATAATACATTCTTTTTCATTATAAACTAGCTTTATTTCTTTTGCATAAAACATTTCAGAAGATTTATTTTCTATGAATTCCAATTAGGGTAACAGAGAACACCAAAAATGATTTATAGAAATATCAGGTTTGATAATGCTGAAAACTATTATTCTATACCCTGAATTTTGGTCTTAATTTCCTAAGGAATCCTCCTATGATCAATTTTGTTTTGGAATATAACATGGCTTGAGCTAATGAAACACTAGAATTTAATATTATACTCTAGAATTCTAAAACTATGCCAAGTTGGGCTCTCTGGAGGGCTAGGCCTAGAAATCTAATTTTTTTTTTTAAGATTTTATTTCTTTATTTGAGAGAGAATGAGCAGGGAGGAGAGGCAGAGGGAGAGGGAAAAGTAGGTTCCCTGCTCAGCAGGGAGCCTGCCTTTGGGGCTCCGATCCTAGGATCCCAGGATTGTGAGATAACGACCTGAGCAGAAGGTAGACAACACTTAACCAAATGAGCCATCCAGATACCTCTAAAAGTCTAATAAGTATACCAGTGCCTCTAGTAGAGCTAAAATTTGAAAACCACTATCTAAAAGGGACGAGTATAACTGCAACATGATTGTGGCCTCAACAAAACTTGTTTTGTTTGGCCTAAAGAATGGGCCTGTGTGTGTGTGTGTGTGTGTGTGTGTGTGTGTGTTTTTATTTACTTGCCATGATCTAATACTAGAGAAAGCTCACACAAAAATCTGGGCTTCAGACTTCTCATTAAAAGAAATACTATATATATATAGTATAGTATATATTTGTGTATATATATACATCCTTCAATATATAGGATATTCAATATATAGGAATATATATATTGAAGGGTGTATATATATATATATACCCTTCAATACTGGCCCTCTGAGGGCACCTGGGTGGCTCAGCGATGGAGCATCTGCCTTTGGCTCAGGTCATGATCCAAGTCCTGGGATAGAGTCCCACATCTGGCTCCCTGCAGGGAGCCTGCTTCTCCCTCTGCCTGTGTCTCTGCCTCTCTGTTTCTCTCATGAATAAGTAAATAAAATCTTTAAAACAAACAAACAAAAAAATACTGGCCCTCTCTTCTCTTACATGACAATCTGCAAGAGCTGAGTTTGCTGCCTGCCTCCCTTTCACTCCTAACCTCCAACTCATAGTTCTCCAACTCATATAACTAGCTTAGCTCCTGTAGGTATTATAGAGTTTGATCCATGAGGACTGTACCCACAAGTTCATTAGGAGAATGAAGAACAGAGATGATGAAATGAACCCTATTTATTTATGAAATGTGCTGGCTAAAGTTTTATCTCAGCTAGTATTGGAGTAAGTTCACAAGGAGAGAGAGGAAGGAAGAACATATTTAAGTTAATAAGATACAGGATAGGTAGTATTTTTAATTTATAGAAAATGACCCTCTTTTTAACAGTGTATTTAAAGAATCATTTGTTAGAGACTCTTTCTCAGCATAAAAACAAAACCATTACCTTCCAATTTATATGCTTTCTTGAATTCTTGCTGGTAATACAAACACCAAGATAAAACATATTTAGACTAGAATCGCATAGAACATTTTGAGAAATCTGGAACTTAAAACCTGTCTCAGAGTTTAGTTTCGGAGCTTTTATTCCCCATGTCATGGCCAGGCACACGATAAACCTTAATTCTAGAATTAGGCAAAATTCAGATCCCGATTGGCTACTAGCCTATTTAACCCATTAAAATTCAAATAAAAGAGACCTCAGACTGTGTCTAAACATTAAGAACTAAGATTTGTTTCACCTGTACTGAATTTCCAACAGGTGGGCCACATGAGAGAAAACAAGAGTGAAAGATCGGAGACTTCAGCCTATTTGCAAGCTAGCTTACCATGGTAGAAGGCAGACTCATGGGTGAGAGACCAGGGACCTTTATTAGCTACTCACAATAATAACGTAGGCCAAAGCTAACATAAACCGAAGCATCGACATTTTTGCTCTCCTTCCCGGAACCCCAGTTCCCACCAGGCAAGGTCAAAGGGCCAGCTGACACCTGCACAGGCAATGGATTGTGTTACACCAGAGGAAACCTAAGCTTAGAGGACCCCAATCTTGTATCGTGGGTACTAAGCATGCCTGTCTTTAACTCCAGTGGACATCACACTGGACCACACGCATGCCTGCTCTTTGCTCTGGTGGAAGACACTATCTCTATCTTCCAAGGCTGATCCTTATACAAACATCTTTCAAAAACAGAAACAAAGGGCAGTCACAGTACCTCCCTGGCACGACCTGCAGAAACTGAGAGACCGCTGGAAAACTGGCTCCCTAGGCCAGATACTGTTCCAAACACAGAATCAAATGCAGAGTCTAACACTACTGTCTGTCTATAGCACCGATTTCATATACCCCTTAACATAGGCTCAATTACTTAATTAGCATTTTATCTCAAACTTAATCAACCAGACCCTCTGAAAATATACATCAAAAACGAATCATTCCCGTTTTTAATTACTTTCTATTTTTAAAAAGGAGGTAGGTGCTCCCGAATCCGCAAAGTCACAATTTACAATCCTCATTCTCCTAGGATGCTTACTGCGCTTACTCTGACTCACTTTTTAAAGGTCTCAAACCTGTTAACGCTCGCAATGGGAACGACCTGTCGAAAGTCTCATTACCCAGTAACAAATGCACCACCAAAGAGAACAGCAACGTCCTCATTACCCAGCTGTCGTCTACAAAATACAAGAAAACCCTGCGGGCCGCCCGCCCCCCCCCCCAAAAAAAAATCACTCCCTTCTATTTCTCTTTACCCTTTACCGTTGCGAAAGAAAACCTTCCAATGCAAACACACACACACACACAACCACATACCGTCTCTCTGGGTCCCTCCGTCCCGGCAGAAGGGAGAGAAATCGGGGAGACGCGTCAAAGAAGCCGAAACATACGTGCAGGACAGAAAACAGCATCCGGATCTGCCACGCGTCTCCCCGAAGAAAAGTCCCCGTCGCTTCGTCTTCACCCACCGCCCACCACCCCCGGCTCAAATGACGTGGGTCCGAACCGGGTGATGAGGGCCGCACCGACCGGGACAAAGCTCCGGGGGAGGCAGAGGGCAGAGCAGTGAGCCGGACGCAGCGGGCCAAGCAGCCGAGCGACGCGGCGCAGCCCGCTCCAGCCCAGGTTTCCAGAGTGCGGGGCGCGCTCCTCCAGCCCCGGAGGAGAACGCGGAGCCGCCGCCGCCAAGCCCTCGGCGCCCGGGGAAGTGGCTCGCGGGGCGCGCGGCCGCCGCCGCCGACGCGGACCCTCCTCCTCGCCCCTCCCCCGCCGCGCACCCCCGGCGGCGGCGACGTGACAGCGGGTCGCGCCGCACCCGGGCGCCCGCCTCCTGCCCCGGAGGGGGGCCGCTCCTCAGGCTCCTCGGGCTCCTCGGGCGCCCCGGGCGCCCCGGGCTCCCCTCCCCCCCGCGCGCCCACCTCGGCCGCCTCTCACCTTGGGTGGCGAACGGCGAAGAGCCGCTGACCGGCGAGCCGGGGGCGGGGACGGGCGGCGGGGTCTCGGCCGAGCCCAGCACGGGCGCGGGCAGCATGAGGTAGCGCCGGGGCGCGGGCAGGCAGGGCAGCAGCTCGGGCCCCGGCTCTGGACGTTGCTCGCCCCGGGAAGGCTGCGCCCCAGCCCGCCCTCGCGTCCCCGCCGCTCTCTCCGGCCCCCGCCCACCCCGCCAGCGCCGGCCCACCTCAGCCTCAGGCCCCGCCCCCGCCCCCGCCCGCCCTCTCCCCGCAGCTGAGGCCCCGGCGAGGAGCGCGCCGCCCAATCGCCGCCGCGCCTGGCCAGGGGGCGGGGCCTGCCCAAGCCCGCGAGGCTCCGCCGGCCGCGGCGAGAGGCTGGGAGGTGGGAAGGCGCTTGCCCAGCCCCGCCCCCGCCCCCGCCCCAGCCGCGGCCTCTGATTGGGCCTTGCTGTGCGTGGCGCTCCTCTAGGAAGGTCAAGGGATCGTTTGTTAATGACGGACGGACTAATTGGGTCCGCCTGCGTTAGCCCCGCCCACGGGGGGCGGAGCTCCGCCGCCGGGCGCGCAGCGCGGCTAATTAAGTAACTTGTATCAAAATCCTAGAGAACACGGGCAACACCCTTTTTGAACTCGGCCACAGTAAGTTCTTGCAAGATACATCCACGAAGGCAAAAGAAACAAGAGCAAAAATGAACTATTGGGACTTCATCAAGATAAGAAGCTTTTGCACAGCGAAGGATACAGTCAACAAAACTCAAAGACAACCTACAGAATGGGAGAAGATGTTTGCAAATGACCTATCAGATAAAGGGCTAGTTTCCAAGATCTATAAAGAAATTCTTAAACTCAACCCAAAGAAACAAACAATCCAATCATGAAATGGGCAAAAGACATGAACAGAAATCTCACAGAGGAAGACATAGACATGGCCAACATGCACATGAGAAAATGCTCTGCATCACTTGCCATCAGGGAAATACAAATCAAAACCACAATGAGATACCACCTCACACCAGTGAGAATGGGGAACATTAACAAGGCAGGAAACCACAAATGTTGGAGAGGATGCGCAGAAAAGGGAACCCTCTCACACTGTTGGTGGGAATGTGAACTGGTGCAGCCACTCTGGAAAACTGTGTGGAGGTTCCTCAAAGAGTTAATAATAGACTGCCCTACGACCCAGCAATTGCACTGCTGGGGATTGACCCCAAAGATACAGATGCAATGAAACGCTGGGACACCTGCACCCCGATGTTTCTAGCAGCAATGTCCACGATAGCCACACTGTGGAAGGAGCCTCGGTGTCCATCGAAAGATGATGGATAAAGAAGATGTGGTTTATGTATACAATGGAATATTACTCAGCCATTAGAAACGACAAATACCCACCATTTGCTTCGAAGTGGATGGAACTGGAGGGTATGATGCTGAGTGAAGTAAGCAAATCAGAGAAGGACAAACAGGGTATGTTCTCATTCATTTGGGGAATATAAATAATAGTGAAAGGGAATATAAGGGAAGGGAGAAGAAATGTGTGGGAAATATCAGAAAGGGAGACAGAACATAAAGACTCCTAATTCTGGGAAACGAACTAGGGGTGGTGGAAGGGGAGGAGGGCGGGCGGTGGGGGTGAATGGGTGACGGGCAATGAGGGGGGCACTTGATGGGATGAGCACTGGGTGTTATTCTGTATGTTGGTAAACTGAACACCAATAAAATTTCTTTTTTTTTTTTTTTTTTAGTGATAGTCACAGAGAGAGAGAGAGAGACGCAGAGACACAGGCAGAGGGAGAAGCAGGCTCCATGCACCGGAAGCCGGACGTGGGATTCGATCCCGGGTCTCCAGGATCGTGCCCCGGGCCAAAGGCAGGCACTAAACCTCTGCGCCACCCAGGGATCCCAAAAAATAAATTTATTAAAAAAAAAAAAAAAAAAAGGGCAGCCCGGGTGGCTCAGCGGTTTAGCGCCGCCTTCAGCCCAGGGCGTGATCCTGGAGACCCGGGATCAAGTCCCACATCGGGCTCCCCGCGTGGAGCCTGCTTCTCCCTCTGCCTGTGTCTCTGCCTCTCTCTCTGTGTGCCTCTCATGAATAAATAAATAATAAATAAATAAAATAAAAAAAAAAAAGTCTGGGCATCAGGTTAGAAATCAAAGTGTCCACACCAAAACACTAACCACTAGGACATGCTGGTTATTAGGAGAAGCTAGGAGCATATTATAGGAATCTAAAGGCAACAATTGAGATGTTGCCAGAAGAATTTATACCATTATCAGGGTCAGATAATTGGTTAAACATAGTCTTTTCCTCAGTGGTGATGATTTTCTGGCTATTTTTTTAGTTTTTTTCCTAGTTTATTCATTCAACAAATAGTTATTGAATATTTCATACACATTAGGCACTAGGCAGTGGCTATACAGTTATGACCGAAATGTTGAAAGTGTACTATTGGAGCTTGCTTTTCATTTTGTGCAAGTATGGGACTTGCCACTCAGCAGAAAAGGCTGGTGATGGATTTGAGCCCCGAGGATGGAGTAGGTGTGCCAAATCTGCTACTTCTCTGGTCTAGACCATACCATTTCTTGCCTGATGGCCACTGCATCTGCTTCTCTTCTTGCTGGGCCCTCTAACTAGGATAATTTATTCAACCATTGAGTCAAGTCCCATTATTTCTCTACTCAAAACCCTCCTTACATTGGTCCCATGTGGTCTTATATAAATTTAGAACTCTTTCACCTTTCTGATTTCATCTGCTGCTTTGCTTCAGTGGTAGCAGCTTCTTGGCTGCACATCAGATCCCATCATTTTCTTGCTCACAGCTTTCAATAACTTACTATGACACACTGGATGAGTCACCCTCGGCTGCCATAATAAAGTACCATAGACTGGGTGGTTAAACAACAGAAATTTATTTTCTCACAGTTCTGGAGGCTAGAATTCCCAGATCAAGGTGCTGGCTGATCCAGTTCCTGGCCAGAGCTCTCTTGGCTTGCAGATTGCTGCCTTCACACCAAATCCTCACATGGCCTTTCCTCTGTAATGTGAGGAGGGAAATGGAGAGGAAGAGATCTCTTTTCATTCTCAGCAGACCAGCAGTCCTAGTAGATTAGGGCCCTACCCTTGGACCTCATTCACCCTTACTTACCTCCTAATGACTCTATCTCTAAATATAGTCACACTGAGAACTAGAATTTCAACATACGAATTGGAGGGGGACACAATTCGTCCATAATATGTGCAGAATAAAATCAAGCCTAGAAGCCTGGAAGCCTTGCACAATCTGATTCCTGCTTGCATCTCCAATCCAATCTCTTACCTCTCCCTCACTGTTACTTCCCTGTAGGTACACAAGGGCAATTCATGGCACATGCCAGAAACCACACCAAGAAATTGTATCTGCATCAATTCAATTTAGATCTTCCCCGGAAGGAGCTCCATTCAGTGATAGCATCTGACATCTCCAATCATACTTGAAGGCCAACCTGTCCTCAGATACAGACAGAACCTATTACGGAATTGTGGTGCTTTCTGTCCTTGGCAGCTATTGCTGCTAAATGTACAACTGAGCCAGAGAATGCCTAGCCAACAGAAGGGTCTCACAGGAAAGAAATAATTTCAACAGTGCCCTATATTCCAGTAGGGATTACATATCAAGAACTATAAAAATATTCATGCACTCTGACCCACTTTGGTAATTCCACAACTGGAGTTTTGTCTCAGAAAAGTAACTTAAAATAAGAAACAAGGACTATATGTATGAAGAGGTTGATAGCACATAATTTGAAACTGCCAAAAATAAAAAAGTGTTAAGCTAAAAATACCCTAAATTTTAAGGAATAGAGAAATGCATATGAATTATAAAATATCAATATGCTGGAATATTTTAGTCATTAAAACAAAAAATATGGTTGTCATGGAAAACATTTTGTATTGTTTTTTAAAAGATTTTATTTATTTATTCATGAGAGACACACAGAGAGAGGCAGAGACATAAGCAGAGGGAGAAGCAGACTCCTTGCAGGAGCCTGATGCAGGACTTGATCCTAGGATCCTGGGATCTCTACCTGAGCCAAAGGCAGATGCTCAACCACTGAGCCACCCAGGCATCTCAGAAAACACTTTTGAAACAAGTTTAGGTAAATAAGAAAATTAGAACTCAAAATCAACGTACATTATAATTCAACTGTATAAAAACTTTGTATATGTTCATAATGACAATAACTGGTACTAGCTGCACATTGTTGAGTGCTTCTTTCCCAGATGCTATTCTAAGCACTTACCTCATCTTTTATCCTTACAAAAATCTTTCAAATAAACATTATTGTCTTGAAATAACAAGAGGCTCAGAGAGCTGAGGTTAATTTAATAAGCAAGTGGGAGAACAGATTTTGAATCCAGATTCGTCTGACTTAAAATTTTATGCATTTTCCTTTCCCAAAGGTACTTTTCCAAAGTTGGAAAGGACAAACATGGAAAAAACAAGAATACAAAAAGTCTAGTTGTCATATAAAGGTAGCATGATTATAAGACAAAATCTTATTTTTGTATTTTATATATTTTTATTACATTTTGAAACTGAATCAATACTTCTTGTAAAAGGAACCCACTATGCAGTCTGGCTCCTCACACAAAACAGTAATAGTGATATCTATGAATTGCCTGAAACATGCCAAGTTCAATGTGTGTCTTCCTCAACTCCATTTACATTTGAATTAACATACCAACCAGTGAGCAAGAGCAATAAATTATAGGCGTTATTGTAGGAGTACAACCCTCTTCTGAAGGCAAACCAGACTGTAGTTCTAAGTTCTGTTATGCAAGCTTCCAATAGAGATAGATAGTCTCTGAGGATCTTTTCCTACATTCCAAGCCACAAGAAGGAAGGATTACTAACTCGCCTTAAGGCCAATAGAAGAGAGCTTCAGCAAAAAAAAAAAAAAAAAAAAGAAGAGAGCTTCAGCAATATAATTTCAAAAGATTGGGGGGTCTTTACAAGAAGGGGAAAAGGTCATTTCCCTCCCCCTTGCTGGTTGATAATGAACTGCAAAAACTCATTAGATTCAGCATGAATGAAGCCTGGTGTATAGATTGGCGAGAAGGTTCTTAGGAGAGCTTGATATGTTGTGTCCTGGAATCTGGGGAGCATCCATGAGCCTAGAAACCAGTGCTTCCTTCTCTCCTAAAGTAGAAGGCAATGGGGGAGCTGCCTACATAACCACCACCTTGCATTGCAAGTTTACATGTGTTAAATGGTTAAATGGATGTCAAAAGTGATAAACTGGGTTTGTGGTGATCTTATAAGTAGGCTGTCCCAAAAGGAAGCCTGCTAGCATGAGGGGATCTCAGCAAAAGGAAACTTGTGAGTTCCTCCACCATGGGCAGTTGCTGAGGGGGGATGGTGTTTTTTAAGAGCAGAGGCCAAACAGTATGTTGCCCAGGTTAGGGTCTGAGTAGAGCCTCTTAAATAACTCATAACCTGAGTCCTAACAAGGAGAACCAGTCTTTGGGATGCACTGGCAGGCCAAATTGCACTAGCACCAATTAGGTAAGTAATTAGTCCCATCTTCTCTGATCCTTCTTCATCTAATTTGACCCTGAAGAAGCCAGAAGCAGCAAATAAATAAAGTGGATGTTTGACTGGGCTCAGTCTAGATGTTGGTTGGGGCTGCAGTCATCTGAAGGCTTGACTGGGGTGGAGAATCTGCTACTTAGGGACTCATCATGGCCTGGTGAGTTGGTGCTGGGTGTTGGCAGGAGACCTCAGTTCTTCCACTACATGGAACTCTCCATTGAGTGTGTTTAAGACATGATTGCTGGGGCAGCCCGGGTGGCTCAGCAGTCTAATGCCTGCCTTTGGTCCGGGGCATGATCCTAGAGACCCAGATATCGAGTCCCATGTCCGGCTCCCTGCATGGAGCCTGCTTTTCCCTCTTGCCTCTCTCTCTCTCTCTCTCCTCTCTCTCTCTCTCTGTGTGTGTGTGTGTGTGTGTGCCTTTCATGAATGGATGAATAAAATCCTTTAAAAAAAAAAGAAGACATGATTGCTGGCATCCTGAGAGCAAGCAAGTCAAAAGCACATGTCAAAAGCCAAAATATCTTTTATACCCTAGCCTTGAAAGTCATATGCCATCATTTCTGCAATACCCTTATAGAAGTCAGAGGTATTTTGTGTGGGTGGGATTGCACAAGAGTGTGAATAGCAGGAGGTGAGAATCATTGAAGGGAGAGGTAATGGGATGCCTGGATTGGCTCAGCAGTTGGGCATCTGCCTTTGGTTCAGGTCGTGATCCTGAGTTCCTGGAATTGAGTGCCACATCAGGCTCCCTGAATGGAGCCTACTTCTCTCTCTGCTTCTCTGTGTCTCTCATGAATAAATAAATAATTCTTTAAAAAAAAAAGAAGAAGGGAGAGATAGTGTTAGGACAGAGCTAAAGTTGGAAGAGGAGAGAGGCTTTGAATGGGACATATGATTGAATATGTAACTTAGACCACACTGGACTTCTTCATATCTGAAAGTGAACAGACTTAATGTAAATAGATTTATAGCTGGAAAAATTATGGGAAGGATTGCAACTAGTGTTAGGGTCATTTTCTAAGGCTATAAGTACTGGCACTTTGACATTTGCCACCTGAATATGTGTGGAATCTCCTTTAGATATCACAGTAACTTTATTTAACATACAAATGACATGGTAATGCTGTATAATATTTGCTACCACGTTATGCAATTTAACTATTAATGTGTTACACTTCAAAGTGTTTGGTAAGCTTCACATGCAATATGACTACAGTTCTCTGTAAACAGTTCAGCACCTGTAAACGGAAAGAGAATATGGACTCCTGTTGTGTGGATTGGGACCTTTATGGAGACTTCTCTGTTATGTGATTATTGCCTGGATGGGCTGTGTCAGGTGTCAGGATGAGAAGACTCTATGAGCACTGATAACTAGTCGTGAAAGGAAGGATCATCCCAAAGCCAAGAGTTACCAGCAAAGTAGGAAGTTAAGAGTTAAGAGTTAAGAGTTCAATGGCCAAGCCTTGTAGGTTGTCACCTGTGGGGTCTAGATGATTCCTTAGGTCCCAGCTCATTTTTGTGGTTATACTTCCATTGGAATCTTGATCCTCTTTTCTGCAAGCATCAGAAACATGTATACTCCCAGGAAATAAACCTTTTGCATTATTGAACATTTAACATCTCTAACCAAAGAAGGAAGTTGGGATATTTGCCTTACATTAGTGTGACTATAGGAAATATGTCAGCAAATCTATTTGGCTCCACCTTAGAGGCCAATCAAGAGTCAACACTTCTCACCTTTCCTGGGCTCTTATTCTGGGTGAGCTACATTTTCCTGCATGGATTTCTGGGATGTGTCTGGTGGCTTCCCTTTTGGTCCCCAGAATCTCATCCCCACACAAAGCCAAAGGGATCCTTCTAAAACACATCCAGATCATGTCACCACCTTGCTCAAAAACCCTCCAATGGCTTTCCTTCTTCCTTACTAAAATCCAATCTTTAAAATACCATTCTTTGATCCAGAAACTCCTTTTTAGGGTGTATACCCAAAAGATTTAAAAGGAAACACTCAAATATTTGTATATCCATGTTCATAACAGCATTATTCACAATAGTCATAGGTCAGAGCAATAAAGTACCAATGGCAGATGAATGAATAAACAAAATGTGCTAATACACATAACAAAATATTATCCAGTCATAAAGAGGAGGGAAATTCTAACATATGCTACAGCATGGATAAACTGAAGACATTATGCTAAGTGAAATAAACTGGTCAAAAAAGGAAAATAAATAAATAACTATTCTTTAGCCAGAAAAAAAAAAATCCTTCTTACCAAGTACCTCACAAAACAAGCCTCTGTCAACAGCTTCCAAGAAGCCAACCAACTGTTGGCAGAAAATATTTTGTTAACATGTGGCTTATATGGTTGCAATGCCTCTCCAATGTTCAGGAATATTTAAAACTTGGAATTTGGGCAGAAAGCTGCTTGCATGACATTTTAATGCCCCACAAGCCCACTGAAGAGGCCTCGGCCCCTAACAATATAATGCAGCTTGACTTGGAACCTCTTTCTACAATTCTATCAAGTTACAGAATAATTTATAGAAAACTGATGAGGAGAGATGTTATACTTTGTGTTTACAGAAAAGATTACCCTAAAGGTTTGGATTTATTGCCTTGTAGTTCATTAATCAATTTTGTATCCAATTTGACAATCTTATTTTTAGAATTCCTTCTTTCACTTATTAATCCACTTTCTTATATCCTTCCAGAACCTGCATTGTCACCCAGCAGGTTCCCTCATTAATGAGTTGATTAAAACATTGACATAGGTTTACTATTTGTATGAAGGGTGTGTGTATATCATTTTTTCTAATACGTAATTTTAATTTCATATTTATTCAAAAAGCTCTCTTGGATTTCTATAGGCATAGCTTTTTGTTATATACCACAAAAGGAATTATAACTGAAAGCAATTAGTTAAGGAATTTCTAAATCCTGTTTATATTCATAGGCTAATTCTTCTAACACATTTTTCCAACTCAGAGTCATCAGTGTTTGTGTTTTTCCACAGGTAGTGGTGATGGTAACATTTCTCAAATTATGCTCCTGAATTCAGACATATCCTGAATATTGCAATTCAGCAAGTTCTGATGCTTGCAATTTTGGGTTTGCATGTGTTCAGTAATTTTTCTTCATATATTGTAGTAATGAAGTATAATACAGCTTTATCTACAAGATCTTTTCTTAGGCCTAATAAAACATTATATTATTGCTTTGCATGACAAAGTGGAATTATGGCCATTTTATTTCTCCAAGAAACATACTTACTTCATTACACCAAATTTATGTTCTCTTCTTTCATTTTTGTGCTCTTCTCTAAATACATTAACTTTGTGTATCCAGTTGCTTTATTGGAGTTTAATTAATATACACAAACCTGCATATATTTAAAGTGTACAATTTGGTAAGATTTGACATATATGTATGCCTATGAACTATCACCAGAATCAGGATCATGGATGTATTTCTCATCCCTCCCAAAGTTTCTATGCTGTGTTTATCACATTTTGAACATTACATTTAACACTAATATGAAGAAGCTTTCTATATAAATTGTAAATAAATACTGAGTAAACTGTAAAAGAAATTTCCTAGCTAGTCTTTTTTTTAAATTAGATTTAAAAAAATTAAATTAGATTCAGTAAGCCAACATATCATACATCATTAGTTTCAGATGTAGTGTTCAATAATTCATCAGTTGCACATAACACCCAGTGCTCATCACATCATGTGCCCTCCTTAATGCCCATCACCCAGTTACCCCATCCCCCCACCCACCTCCCTTCCAGCAGCCCTCAGTTTCCCAGAGTTAAGAGTATCTCTGATTTCTTCCCATTCAGTTTCCCCTCCCTTCCCCTATGACCTTCTGTGCTGTTTCTTATATTCTATGTATGAGTAAAACCATATAATTGTTTTTCTCCAATTGACTTATTTCACTCAGCGTAACATGCTCCAGTTCCATCCATATTGATATAAAGGGTAAGTATTCATCTTTCTCTTTTTTTTTTAAGATTTTATTTATTTATTCATGATAGACATAGAGAGAAAGAGGCAGAGACACAGGCAGAGGGAGAAGGCAGGCACCATGCAGGGAGCCTGATGTGGGACTCTATCCCGGGTCTCCAGGATCACACCCCAGGCTGAAGGTGGCACTAAACCGCTGGGCCATGAATACTGGGGCTGCCCAGTATTCATCTTTCTGATGACTGAGTAATATTCCATTGCATATATAGACCACATCTTCTTTATCCATTCATCTGTTGATGGACATCTCAGCTCTTTCCAGAGTTTGGCTATTGTGGACACTGCTGCTATGAACATTCGGGGGCAGGTGTCCCCTCAGATCATTACAGCTGTATCATTAGGATAAATACCCCAAGTAGTGCAATTGCTGGGTCTTGGGTAGCTATATTTTTAGCTTCTTGAGGAACTTCCACACTGTTTTCCAGAGTGGCTGTACCAGCTTGCATTCCACCAACACTGTAAGAGAGTTCCCATTTCTCTGCATCCTCACCAACATCTTTTATTTCCTATCTTGTTAATTTTAGCCATTCTGACTGGAATGAGGTGGTTTCTCATTGTGGTTTTGATTTGTATTTCCCTGATGGCAAGTGATGTGGAGCATTTTTTCATGTGTCTGCTGGCGATTTGTATGTCTTCTTTGGAGAATATCTGTTCATATCTTCAGCACATTATTGACTGAATATTTATTTTTTGGATGTTGAGTTTGATAAGCTCTTAATAGATCTTGGATACTATCCCTTTATCAGATATGTCATTTGCAAATATCTTCTCCCATTTCAGAAGTTGCCTTTTGGTTTTATTGACTGTTTCTTTTGCTGAACAGAAGCTTTTTATCTTGAAGTCCCAATAGTTCATTTTTGCCTTTGATTCCTTGCGTTTAGAGACATGTCTAGCTAGAAGTAGCTACAGCCAAGATTACAGAAGTTGCTGCCTGTGTTTTTGCTCTAGGGTTTTGATGGATTCCTATCTTGCACATAGGTCTTTCATTCATTTTGAGTTTATCTTTGTGTATGGTGTAAGAGAATGGTCCAGTTCATTTTTTTGAATGTGGCTGTCCAATTTTCCAGCACCATTTATTGAAGAGACTGTCCTTTTTCATTGGATATTTTCCCTTGTTTTGTCAAAGATGAGTTGAGCATAGGGTTGAGGGTTCTCTACTTGTGGGTTCTCTATTCTGTTCAACTGATCTGTATGTCTGTTGCTTTTTTTTTAAGATATTATTTATTTATTCATGAGGGACACAAAGAGAGAGAGGCAGAGACACAGGTAGAGGGAGAAGCAGGCTCCATGCAGGGAGCTGGATGTGGGACTCGATTCCAGGTCTCCAGGATCACATCCTGGACTGAAGGTGGCGCTAAACCACTGAACCACCTGGACTGCCCTGTATGTCTGTTTTTTGTGCCAGTACCATACTGTCTTGATCACAGATTTGTGATAAAGCTTGAAGTCAGGCATTGTGATGCCCCCAGCTTTGGTTTTCTTTTTCAACATTCCTCTGGCTATTTGGGGTCTTTTCTGGTTCCATACAAATTTTAGGATTATTTGTTCCAGCTCTGAAAATGCCAATAGTATTTTGTTAAGGGTTGCCTTGAATGTGTAGATTGCTCTGGGTAGCATAGACATTTTTCACAATATTTACCATTCTAATCCATGAGTATGGAATGTTTTTCTATTTCTTTCTGTCTTCAATTTCTTTCAAAGCATTCTATAGTTTTTAGAGTACAGATCCTTTAACTCTTTTGGTTAGGTTTTTTTCTTAGGTATCTTATGATTTTTGGTGCAATTGTAAATGGGATCAGTTCCTTAATTTCTCTTTCTTTAATCTCATTGTTAATGTATAGAAATGCAATTAAATCCTGTGTGCTGATTTTGTATCCTGCTATTTACTGAATTCCTGTATGAGTTCTAGCAATTTTGAAGTGGAGTTTTTTGGGTTTTCTACATAAAGTATCATGTCACCTGTGAAGAGTGATAGTTTAACTTCTTTGCCAATTTGAATGCCTTTTATTTCTTACTGTTGTCTGACTACTGAGGCTAGGAATTTTAGTAGTATGTTAAACAACAGTGGTGAGAATATGCACCCTTGTCCTGTTCCTGATCTTGGGGAAAAAGCTCTCAGTTTTTCCCCATTAAGAATGATATTCACCGTGGCTTTTTATAGATGGTTTTTATAATGTTGAGTTACGTTTCCTCTATCCATATATTGTAGAGAGTTTTAATCAGGAAAGGATGCTGTATTTTGTCAAAGGCTTGTTCTACATCAGTTGAGAGAATCATAAGGTCTTTGTCTTCTTTTATAATGTGTGGTATTATCTTGATTGATTTGCTAATGTTTAACCACTCTTGCATCCCAGGGATAATTCCCACTTGCTTGAGGTGAATAATCCTTTTAATGTACTATTGGATCCTAGGCTTGTATCTTGGTGAGAATTTTGGCATCCATGTTCATCAAGGGATATTGGTCTATAATTCTCCATTTTAATGGGTAACACTGGCCTCATAGAATGAATTAGGAAGTTTTCTTTCCCTATTTTTTGAAACAGCTTTAAACGAATAGGTATTAGTTCTTCTTGAAGTGTTTGGTAGAATTCCCCTAGGAAACCATCTGGCCCTGAACTTATAAAGTACCAAAACTGAAACAGGAAGAAATAGAAAACCTGTACAGATTCATAACCAGGAAGATAACTGAAACAGTAATCAAAATCTCCTAACAAACAAGCTTCCAAGAATGCATCCATTTCTTCCAGATTGCCTAATTTGTTGGCATACTTGCTCATATGTTCTTAAAATTATTTGTCTTTCCTTGGTGTTGATTGTGATCTCTCCTCTTTAAATTCATGATTTTATCATTTAGGTCCTTTCTCTTTCTTTTTAATAAGTCTGGCTGGGGGTTTATTGATCTTATTAATTCTTTCAAAGAACCAGCTGCTAGTTTCATTGATCTGTTCCACTGTTCTTTTGGTTTCTATTTCATTGAGTTCTGCTCTAATCTTTATTATGTCTCTTCTCTTGCTAGGTTTAGGCTTTACTTGCTGTTCTTTCTCCAACTCCTTTAGGTATGAGGTTAGCTTGTATATTTGAAACTTCTCTGATTTTTTGAGAAAGGCTTATACTACTATGTACTTCCCTCTTAGGACCACCTTTGCTGTATCCCAAAGGTTTTGAACAGTTGTGTCTTCACTTTCATTATTTCCATGAATTAAAAAAAAATTTAATTTCTAGTTGACCCATTCATTCTTTAGTTGGCTGCTCTTTAACCTCCAAGTACTTGCATTCCTTCCAAGTTTCCTATTGTGATGAGTTCAAATTTCAAAGCACTGTGGTCTGAAAATATGCAGGGAATAATCCCAATGTTTTAGTACATGCTGAGACCTAGTTTGTGACACAATCAGTATGTGATCTATTCTGGAGAATGTTCCAAGTGCACTCAAAAGAATGTGTATTCTGTTGCTTTAGGGTGGAATGTTCTGTATATACCTATGAAGTCCATCTGATCCGTGCGTCATTCAAAGCCCTTGTTTCCTTGTTGATCTTCTGCTTAGATCATCTGTTCGTGCTGTGAGTGGGTCATTGAAGTTCCCTACTATTGAATTATTATCAATGTGTTTCTTTAACTTAGTTATTGATTGGTTGTATATAATTTGCTCCCAAGTTATCAGCAAAAATATTTATAATTTTTAGATCTTCTTGTTGGATAGACCCTTTACATATGATATAGCGTCCCTCTTCACTCCTTAAGGCAGTTTCTGTTTTAAATCTAATTTGCTTGATATAAGGATTGCTACCCCAGCTTTCTTTTGAGATTCATTAGCATGATAATGGTTCTCTACCTCCTCACTTTCAATCTGAAGGTGTCTTTAGGTCTAAAATGAGTCTCTTGTAGACAGCATATGGACAGATATTGCTTTTTTTATCCAATCTGATACCCTATGTCTTTTGATTGCAGCATTTAGCCCATTTAATTCAGAGTAACCATCAAAAGATTATGAGTAGTGCCATTGTATTACTTGTAAAGTTCCTGTTTCTGTGGATTTTCTGTTTCTTTCTGGTCTATGTTACACTTGAACTCTCTCTTCACTTAAAGGATCCCCCTTAATATTCTTGCAGAACTGGTTAGTGATCACATATTCTTGCAGTTTCTGTTTGTCCTGGAAGCTCTTATTTCCCCTTCTATTCTGAATGAGAGCCTTGCTGGGTAAAATATTCTTGTCTGCATGTTTTTCACATTTAGTGCCCTGGATATGTCATGCCAGCCCTTTCTGGCATGCTAGGTCTCTGTGGATAGGTCTGCTGCCAGTCTAATGTTCCTGCCCCTCTAGGTTAAGGAGTTCTTGTCTCAGGATGCTTCAGTATTTTCTCTTTATCTGTGAAATTTGCCAGCTTCACTGAATGCCCCTTTCCTTCCCCAGATTAAGGAAGTTCTTAGCTATGATTTGCTCAAATATACCTCCTGTCCCTCTCTTTCTTCTTCCTCTGGAACTCGCACAATTCTAGTATTGCTTCACTTTATGATATTACTGATTTCTCCAAGGCTCCCCTCTTGGTCCATTATTGCTTTTCTTTCTTTTCCTCAGATTCCTTCCTTTCCATCAACCTGTCTTCTATGTCACTTATTCTCTCTTCTGTCTCATTTAACCTTGCTGTTAGAGCACCCTGGTTAGCCTGCATGTCAGTTAGAGCATTTTCTATTTCAACCTGGTAAGATTTCATTTCACACTAAGAAATTCTCTAGTGAGATTCTCTACACTAAGAGTGTTTTTGTTCAAGCATACCTAGTAATTTTATATTTGTTATCCTGAATTCCTGCTCTGACATCTTACTTATATCTGGATATAATTGATTGATTAGGTCTGTGGCAGAGAGTATTACCTCTGGCTCTTTCTTTTTTTCTTAATTACTCTTCTGGTCACTTTGTCCAGAAAAGAATGGATGATTGAGTGAACAAAATAAAAAAATATATCAACCCTGACTCGTGAATTACACACTAGACAAATCTGAAGATCAGAAACCTAAAAAAAGAAAAGAAAAAAAAAAAAAAGAGTGGAGGGAGAGAATATAATCTCCTAGGTGGAGAAAACGAGGTGATCCACTTGGTCCTGATGGTATTTTAGTCTGTGTGTTAGAAGACACTAAATCCCAAAATTGTAAGAATATAGATATATTATATATATATTGACATATATATATAATAACTATATATATTCTTTATATATATAAAGAGAAAGAAAGAAAAAAAGAAAGAAAGAAAGAATATATCAGTCTATCTATATATATAAAGAATGTATCTATCTATACACACACACAAATAAAATTAAATATAGTGAAAAGAAACCAAAAATGAACAATATATCTATAAAACATAACTAACAAATGAAAGTTTATAAAAGACTAAAAAACAAAGAGTTGATAAATAAGAAAATAGTTGAAAAGGGCTGATCTCCAGCCCCAGAGCTGAAAGATTACAGTCCCCTTTCTTCAGTAACCCTCAGGGATAAGCAGTTTTCACTTTTGTGTGTACCACACTCTGCAGACTCCTGTGGTGTGTGCCTGCTCCAATCCTCTGGGGGAAGGCGGAAGGTCAAGCATTTTTGTGCTTTGCAGGACCCTCACTCAGAGACTGGTCACCAGGTTGCTTCCATACTGCCCTACTAAAGGAAGGCAGAGCAGCACTGCTTTTTTGTCATTTGCAAGGTCTCCCAGCACTGAGAGCTGTCCCCAAATTGTGCAGCAGTTCCCAGTTTATGTCAAATCAAGCGGAGAGCCCTCTCCTGAGTTCGCAGACTGTAACCAGTTTCCCTGCTCCAATGCTTGGAAACTCTGTCAGCACCCCTGTTATCTCAGTTCCCTGGAGATCATGAGACCACATGTCCTACTTAGGATTCTGTACCACTTCACCACTGAGCACCTTTAAGCAAGGACGTCTCTCCCCAGAGCAGATTTCTAAGGTTCTGATTTTGTGCTCTGAGGCTATATCACTTTTGGTAGCTGGCTTATGGAGGCTCCCTCCCCCATGCCACTTATCTTCTGATATATCCTATCAGTTTCACTTCTCTGCACTCCTACCATGTAAAAAGTGGTTGCTTTTCTATTTATAGACTCCCAGCAATTCTTTTCTTACATCTCAGGTTGAATCCATAGGTGTTCAGAATGATTTGATAATTATCTACCTAAATTCAAGGGACCAGATGAAATGAGATCCCCTGCTCTTCCACCACCTTGCCTTCCTTCCTCTTAGTTACAGTCTTAAAGTGGAAAGAAGCATCTTGTATTAGATTCCTTGTTGCTGGTATAACAAATTATCGGTAACTTAGTGGCTTAAAACAACAGAACTCATTTTTCTTACAGTTCTGGAAGTCAGAGGTTCAAAATCAGTTTCACTGGCCAAAGTCAAGGTGTTGGCAGAGCTGTTGCCAGCCTCTGAAGGGAGAATCTCTTTCCTTGCCTTTGTCAGCTTCTAGTGATCACCTACATTCCTTGGCTTATGGCTCCTTCCTCATCACTGCAATCTCTGCTTCCATCATCATGTCCCTTTCTCCTCTGACTCTCCTGCCTGCTTCCTATAAGGATAACTGTGATTACATTGGACCCACATTGATAATTGAAGATAATCTTTCCAACTCAAGATCCTGAACTCAATCACATTTGCTAAGTCCCTTTTTAAATGTAAAGTAATATTCACATGTTCTGAGGATTAGTATATAGACATCTTTTGGGGAGGGGGTGCATTATTCAGTTTACCACAGATCTTAAGGAGTTAGTTGAGTGCATCTGTATTCCCTACCACCTGTGTCTCCATGTAGGAGCACCCCCTCAACATTCTGCTGTCTAGTCAGGACTCCCATTGGGCTTATGGGAACCCTAGAGGGTCTCCAAAATACAAGAGGCAGTGTGGCAAAGCTTCTCTGTCCAAAGGAGTTGCTTCAGTTGGTGACTAGTTCTTGAGGTATAGCTATTGAGGGCAAGAAGTTTCTTCTCCCACAGAAGACTCAGCTCTACTCCCGGGTGAAGCTGGTAAGAACAGGTGTCCTTGTGGTATTCTTTCTCTTGGTGTCCTCTGTGATCATTCCACTAGTTCCCTTTCTGCTTGCCCTTCATCTACTTCTCTCTAATCCCCTCATCACCTCTATGTCCTGTAGGGTACTGTCCACTTTTTCTTTGTTCTCACAAAAAAGCTCCTTGCATTTCTTTCTTAATAGCTCTCAGCAGGAGCCTAAATCTTTAGCATGGAAAATTTCCTTTTCCTCAAGGGCAGGGAAGATTCTACCAATTTGTATAATTCGTCCAAGAGAAGTGAGAGGTTTCTCCTCCATCCTGGAGAATAGTTCTGAATGACTCTACTAAAGAAAACAGGAAACAAAAGCAAATATCTTGCATACTTAAAAACAATTGAACAATTATAAGTATAGTCTTGAAAACTCCAACAGGAAAGAGCATAATAAAAGATTTTTCTTTTGGTGACTGTTAAGTCATGTTTAAAGTGGAAATGCAGGGATCCCTGGGTGGCGCAGCGGTTTAGCACCTGCCTTTGGCCCAGGGCGCGATCCTGGAGACCCGGGATCGAATCCCACGTCGGGCTCCCGGTGCATGGAGCCTGCTTCTCCCTCTGCCTGTGTCTCTGCCTCTCTCTTTCTCTCTGTGACTATCATAAAAAAAAAATTCCTGACAAAAGAGTAACTTTTATGTTTTTTGGAGATTCTCTTCTGTCTCCCTTTTCTCAGAAATAATCAGCTCAAAATAATCAATATGCCAAAGAAGCATATTTTGGGGTGACATGTTCTGCTACCCTTCACTTGGCTTTATAGTGTTTTAATTTTCTTTTTTATTTTAGTCTTTTTAAAAAACAACTTTATTAATTTATTAATTATTAACAGAGGAGAGACTGTGCACCGGATGGAGAAGGGTAGAAGGAGAGGAAGAGTCTCAAGCCGACTCTGCACTTAGTGGAGAGCCCATGCGGGGCCTGATCTCACAACCCTGAGATCAGGGCCTGCGCTGAAACTGAAAGTTGGTTGCTTAACTGACTGTTCCACTGAGGCACTCCAGTGTTTGACATTTGCAATGTGATTTCCTATGAAGTTGAGGAGGAAAAATATTTTTCTCCTAGCCTTTCAGGTTCTGTAGCCAGGGTACAGGGATACAAAAGCACTTGGCTTTGGGGGTCTGAAACAGACAGGTTTGACCACTTGCTGACAAAATCCAAAGGTAGAGAAATGAGTGGTGGTAAAACAGGAAAGGAATTTATTTTAGCAAGGCCAACACAGAGAAGACAGTAGATTAGTGTCTCAAAGACTATCTCCAAGGTGCTGAAAATACTTTCAAAATTTTTATTTAAAAAAAAAAATGTTGAGGCGGGATCCCTGGGTGGCGCAGCGGTTTGGCGCCTGCCTTTGGCCCAGGGCGCGATCCTGGAGACCCAGGATCGAATCCCACGTCGGGCTCCCAGTGCATGGAGCCTGCTTCTCCCTCTGCCTGTGTCTCTGCCTCCCTCTCTCTCTCTCTGTGACTATCATAAATAAATAAAAATAAAAAAAATTAAAAAAAAAATGTGAGGCAAAGGTGAGAAGATACATGCAGGTGGGCAGTGAAAGTCAAATTGATCATTGGTCTTGGAGTCAATTATGGGCAGGATCTTGCTGGCCCAGAGAAGTCCTTATGTGTGAGGGAGTAGCTTCAGTTCCTATTGATGTAGGAAAAGACATTAGGGTTTCAAAGCCAATAGCCAAGAAGAATTCCTGAGATGTCTTTGGTGCAAAAAGGTGGTTATATTAAAGCCCAGGGACAGGACTTGTGGACAGAAATAGCTGCACTGGGTCATGAGGATTGTGACCCATTTTCAAGTTGGGAGGGGGTTAGGGATAGCATTAAGTCTCTAAGGAATTTTGAAAGCAAGGTTTCCAGGACTTTGAGGGGGCTAGCTATTTTTGGGAAAAGGTCATTTGTTACTGCCTAATAAAACCTTAGTCATGAGGCCCTTCAGATATATATCCGTGCTCCATATGCTTGGAGGATGATTGCAACACATATCTTGGGGGGGTTTAGAGATAAATGAAATTTCTAAAGGAATTTTTATATGTAGACTTAGAGGATCCTGGGAGTCAGGCTAAGATTGCCTTTTGTCCTTAGCAAAGTATTGACATCGAGGCAGTTGAGTGCCTACAGGAGTGTCCCTCTACCTGTTTCAAGGACTTGTCAATGGCTGTAGGTAGTAAGGAAATTTAATAATTTTCTCCTCTGCCTTTGGTTTCCCCACCTCACTATCAGAGGATGCTTTGGCTCTGCCTTAGCTAAGAGACTAACTGGAAAGAAGAACGCAACTAGGAAGTTTGAGGTCAAAAATGGAGGCAGCTGAAGTCTTCTTTCAGTTTTTGTAGTTGCTAAAATATTAGATTGACAAAGACAGATTAAACAGGAGATAACCCCCCCCCCAATTTTAATTATGTATATACACACTGGGGTCTCACAAAGTTTTAAGCCACCATCAAAGGTGACCAAATGGTGGAGACTTCTGTACATACATCCTGAACTAAGAAAAGGGGTAGAAGTTTGGGGCTTCTAGGTGGAGGGAGGCAATTCACAGGAAGGAAGGTGAGCAGAGAAAATGGTTAAAAAAAAAAAAAAAAAGTATGCCCTGTCCCATTGGTAAGTCTCAGAGGTGAATTATTTCTGCCAGCAACTCTCCTCCTGGTACCAGGGAGAAACTGTTGTAATGGAGATTTCCTTTGTAAATGGAGATTTCCTTCACAAATATAAATTTCCCTACAAATGGTAACTTCCACTCTGTTTTCAGAGCTTCTCCCATGTCAGCTTTTTTTTTTTTTAAGATTTTATTTATTTATTCATGAAAGACTTAGAGGGAGAGGGAGAGGGAGAAGCAGGCTCCCTGCAGGGAGCCTGATGTGGAACTTGATCTCCGGACCCGGGGATCACACCCTGGGCCCAAGGCAGATGCTCAACCACTGAGCCACCCAGGCATCCTGTTTGTCTGCTTTTTTCAAAACAATGTTTCAAAATAATCCTTATGACAAAGACGCATATTTTGAGGTGCATACTCTCATACTCTTTAATAGGCATCTATTTTATCCTGAAAACAATCTCACAAAGGAGGTAAGGTGGGGTTTAGTTTTCTCCCTTCACAAAGGAAGAAACTTAAAATGATATGAAAATTTAGATGATCTGCACAAATTCATGCAGCTAATAAATGGCAGAGCATGAGTGGCAACGGTGATTTGTGATTGGTTGCCCGACTCTGTCTCAGACAAAGAGGACACTCGATAAATATTTGTTGAAGGAATGAATGATGTGCTTGCATTTGCTCTTGTCTGACTGACCATTCTGTTGGCAGGCTCTACAAAAAGCCAGCTGTTTCTTAGAATAAGCAGAGCTTTCCCACTCCGACCTACTTCCTAGTGTCTCTGTAATGCTGCTATTCAAACTTTTAGGTGGGTAGTTGGCCTTTCCAAGCAGCAGAATATCCTTAATTTATAAAAATTCTCAGAACGTTGTCACAAGAGAATAACAGGTGAGAAAAGGAGGACTTGGTTCACTATTCATTCATAAAACACTTATAATTAAGAACATATACGCAACACATTAGAATAGGAAGGAGGTTGACGGGATGACCACTGGGTGTTATGCTATATGTTGGCAAATAGAACTCCAATAAAAAAAAAAAAAATACACACACACACAAAAAGAATAGGAAGGAGGAGGGAGAGGGAGTTGAGTTTGGGCCAAAAGGAGAAAATATTTTTATGATTAAATACAAGAAAGCCACTCATGGATCTATGGTATGGATCATAGGTCTATGGATCTATGGATAATGAACTATGAACCAAAGAATATGTAAACTTTGTACCTGAGATCCCAAAAGAAAAAAAAAAAAAACATTTTACATCTTTCTTTCACTCCTCTCCTCCATGCAATAATGGAAGGGAAAAAAGAAGCAAAAAATCTAAGCCTACCCAAAGTGATGTTTTTGAATGTCACTTTTATTTTGTAAAGAGCCTGCTTTCCGAGAAGTGCAAGCTCCAAGGAGAGAGCTGCGCTCCTCAAATGCAAGCCATTTCTGCCAGTTGCTTGCAGATCTTTTCTGCCACCAGGGGAGTTGCTCTCAATTGTGTTGACTTTCTGTGATCTTCCTTTATCATGCAAACCGAGGCAGTCTAATTGACTGAGCTGGGTCCTCCCCAGTCCCCAGCAGATGGTCGTTACTCAGAGCAAGTGAATGGTAGGGTTACTGTTGGGCTCTGGCTCTCCCTACCGCTCTGTAAACCAGTAAACAGTTTCAAGGTCCCAAGATTAGACAGATATTTGCAATGGCTGATGTTTTGTCATTCTTCCTGGAATGGATTTCTATTTGGAAGGCTTTAAATTTTCCAAATCCCAGGTGAAGATGGATCCAAAGTATTATATAGAACTCGGTCTAAATTTTTAAATCAGTTATGTAACAGGAAAAACAAAATGCTATTTCAATATTAGTCAGGAAAGAAAACAGAAGACAAACTTTAAATGATTCTTTAATTTTGCAAGCTTTTACGAAAAATTTATTTACAAACCGATAACCTGTTTTCCAATTCTAAAATACCTTCTCTGTAAAAAAAAAAAAAAAAAAAACTGGAAAACAAGAATCACGAGGAAAAAAAAATCTGTCTGAGCATCACACATCACATCACTCGGAGATAAGATAAATAACCTTTGGTTGAATTCTACTTCTTTCCAAATTCTTGTCTTTGCACTTGTATTTGTATTAAATTAGAACTTACTAAATATTCATTTTTATTTTTGCTTTATTTCTCTGAATATTACAAATCATTAGCATTTTTCATATGACTAATAACTTCATTGAACTGTTTTTTTTTTAAAGATTTTATTTATTTATTCATGAGAGACACAGAGAGAGCGAGGCAGAGGGAAAAGCAGGCTCCTTGCAGAAGCCTGATGTGGGACTTGATCCCGGGACTCCAGGATCATGCCCTGGACCGAAGGCAGGTGCTAAACCACTGAGCCACCCAGGGATCCCCTCATTGAACTGTTTTTGAGTACAGCTTTACTGTTTATCATGTGGATATACCACTTTAAAAAAATCAAGGCATTAAGTGTTAAAAGAAAATTTCCCACAATGTACTGATATAGTAGGCTTTTATTCAGCATTTCACTAATTGGGCTGCATCCAGTCTAGCAGATAGAAGCGAGCTCCAAGTGCTGCGCAAGGCAAGAGATTTTTACAGCCCAAAGTGAACAAGAGTAAGGGATATTTCTGGACATCACTAAGGACTTAATCGGAATAAGTAAGTAACCCGGAGTTTGACAATGATATGTTTCTAATTTCAGGTAAACACTTATGACTTTGTTTAAATTCTTTATTAATTTTTTAAAAATAGACACAACTACAGAGAACCATATAACTAATATCTTTTTATCCATTACTCAAAATTAACCAATGCTTATGTTTTGTCATTTTTCTCCAA